>NW_022631232.1:301681-542573 GCF_010015895.1 Lontra canadensis
ATGTTGTTTCCTGTCTTGCTAATTTTGGCCATTCTAACTGGTGTAAGGTGGTATCTCAATGTGGTTTTAATTTGAACCTCCCTGATGGCTAGTGATGATGAACATTTTTTCATGTGTCTGCTAGCCATTTGTATGTCTTCATTGGAGAAGTGTCTGTTCATATCTTCTGCCCATTTTTTGATATGATTGTCTGTTTTGTGTGTGTTGAGTTTGAGGAGTTCTTTATAGATCCTGGATATCAACCTTTTGTCTGTACTGTCATTTGCAAATATCTTTTCCCATTCCGTGGGTTGCCTCTTTGTTTTGTTTTGTTTTTTTTTTTTTTTTTGACTGTTTCCTTTGCTGTGAAGAAGCTTTTGATCTTGAGGAAGTCCCAAAAGTTCATCTTCGCTTTTGTTTCCTTTGCCCTTGGAGACATATCTTGAAAGAAGTTGCTGTGGCTGATATCGAAGAGGTTACTGCCTATGTTCTCCTCTAGGATTCCGATGGATTCCTGTCTCACATTGAGGTCTTTTATCCATTTTGAGTTTATCTTTGTGTATGGTGTAAGACAATGGTTGAGTTTCATTCTTCTGCATATAGCTGTCCAGGTTTCCCAGCACCATTTATTGAAGAGACTGTCTTTTTTCCACTGTATATTTTTTCCTGTTTTGTCGAAGATTATTTGCCCATAGAGTTGAGGGTCCATATCTGGGCTCTCTATTCTGTTCCACTGGTCTATGTGCCTGTTTTTATGCCAGTACCATGCTGTCTTGGTGATCACGGCTTTGTAGTAAAGCTTGAAATCAGGTAATGTGATGCCCCCAGTTTTATTTTTGTTTTTCAACATTTCCTTAGCGATTCGGGGTCTCTTCTCATTCCATACAAATTTTAGGATTATTTGCTCCAGCTCTTTGAAAAATACCAGTGGAATTTTGATCGGAATGGCATTAAAAGTATAGATTGCTCTAGGCAGTATAGACATTTTAACAATGTTTATTCTTCAGATCCAAGAGCATGGAATGGTCTTCCATCTTTTTGTGTCTTCTTCAATTTCTTTCATGAGTGTTCTGTAGATCCTCGAGTACAAATCCTTTACCTCTTTGGTTAGGTTTATTCCCAGGTATCTTATGGTTCTTGGTGCTATAGTAAATGGAATCCATTCTCTAATTTCCCTTTCTGTATTTTCATTGTTAATGTATAAGAAAGCCACTGATTTCTGTACATTGACTTTGTATCCTGCCACATTACTGAATTGTTGTATGAGTTCTAGTAGTTTGGGGGTGAAGTCTTTTGGGTTTTCCATATAAAGGATCATGTCATCTGTGAAGAGAGAGAGTTTGATTTCTTCATTGCCAACTTGGATACCTTTTATTTCTCTTTGTTGTCTGATTGCTGTTGCTAGGATTTCTAATACTATGTTGAACAAGAGTGGTGAGAGTGGGCATCCTTGTCGTGTTCCTGATCTCAACGGGAAGGCTGCAAGCTTTTTCCCATTGAGGATGATATTTGCTGTGGGTCTTTCATAGATAGATTTGATGAAGTTCAGGAATGTTCCCTCTATCCCTATACTTTGAAGCTTTTTAATCAGGAACAGATGCTGGATTTTGTCAAATGCTTTTTCTGCATCCATTGAGAGGACCATGTGGTTCTTCTCTCTTCTCTTATTCATTTGTTCTATCACATTGATTGATTTGCGAATGTTGAACCATCCTTGTAGCCCAGGGATGAATCCCACCTGGTCATGGTGGATAATCTTTTTAATGTGCTGTTGGATCCTGTTTGCTAGGATCTTGTTGAGAATCTTAGCATCCATATCCATCAGTGATGTTGGTCTGAAATTCTCCTTTCTGGTAGGGTCTTTGCCTGGTTTGGGGATCAGGGTAATGCTGGCTTCATAGAAAGAGTCTGGAAGTTTTCCTTCTGCTTCAATTTTTTGAAACAGCTTCAGGAGAATAGGTGTTATTTCTTCTTTGAACGTTTGGTAGAATTCCCCAGGGAATCCATCAGGTCCTGGGCTCCTAGTAGACTTCTTACATATTCTTTAGCATTTTCTATATACAGGATAATGCCATTGGCAAATAAAAATAATTTGCTTCTTTCCTTCCAATTTGGATTCAATTATTTTCCTTGCTTAATTTCTCTGGCTGGAACTTTCAGAACAAAACCGATGGAAGCAAACATCCTTGTCTTATTTGTGATCTCACATGGAAAGCTTTCAATTGTTCACTATAGAGTATGATCTAGCATTGAGTTTTTCATAAATGCCCCTTATTATGTTGAAGCAATCTACTTATATTCCTAGTTTGTTGAGTGTTTTTATTATGAAAGGGTATTGGAGTTTGTCAAATGCTTTTTTCCCCCTCTATCAATTGAGACGATAATGTGTTTTTCCTTTTCCTTTATTAATATAAGATTTTGACATTGATTTTCATATGTTGAATAACCCTTGAATTTTGTGGGTAAACCCCAATTCATCAAGATATAAAATCCTTCAGCTGGCTTAGTTTGCTAGTATTTTGTTGAGGATATTTTTTTAAGATTTTATTTATTTATTTGACAGAGAGATAGTGAGAGAGGGAATGCGAGCAGGGGGAGTGGGAGAGGGAGAAGCAGGGTTCCCACTGAGCAGGGAGCCAGGATCATGACCAGAGCCAGGGCCCTGGGATCATGACCTAAGCTGAAGGCAGACGCTTAACAACTGAGCCACCCAGGCAGCCCTTGTTGAGGATATTTGCATCAATATTCATGAGGACTTCGGAGGTGATGGATATGTTTATGGCATGCTTTGTGGTAAATAAACAAACCAACAAAAATATGTACATATTACATGATCCAGCACTCTCACTACTTAATATTACCATGGAGATATATGCACACAGGGGCACAGAAAAGCATAGATAAATGTTTATTATGACATTGCTTGTAAGAACCAAAGTATTGGAAATAGCTTAAGTCATCAAAATGGAAATGTTAGGGCACCTGGGTGGCTCAGTGGGTTAAGCCTCTGCCTTTGGCTCAGGTCATGGTCTCAGGGTCCTGGGATCGAGTCCTACATTGGGCTCTCTGCTCAGCAGGGAGCCTGCTTCCCTTCCTCTCTCTCTCTCTGCCTACATCTGGCTACTTGTGATCTGTCTGTCAAATAAATAAAACCTTTTAAAAAATGGAAATGTTAAATAAACTGTGGTCTATCTATATCAAGGAAACTACACAGTAATTGAAAAGAATAAGATTCTTTTTTTTTAAAGATTTTATTTACATATTTGACAGATGGAAATCACAGAGAAGCAGTCAGAGAGAGAGGAGAAAGCAGGCTCCCTGCTGAGCAGAGAGCCCGATGTGGGGCTCGATCCCAGGACCCTGAGATCACGACCTGAGCTGAAGGCAGAGGCTTTAACCCACTGAGCCACCCAGGCGCCCCATGAAAAGAATAAGATTCTTATACTGAAGCACCTCCAGGAATATTGTTGCATAAAAACAACAGGGCAATAGATGTAATATTACAATATTTAGTTAAAATGCAAAACAGAAATATATAAATTTCTGGATGGATATCCATCAAACTAGTGTGTTTAATTGTGAGAAGGGGATTGAAATTGGAGGTGTGGGTAAAACAGTATATTAAGATGAAATAGGCTATCTCAGTGGATTTTAAGCAGTTTATTACTCATTCACGTCATAGTTTAATGAGAGTTATTGGTTTTCCTGCATGGCTCTGCTCTATTGATTATTCAGGTATCCAGCCTGCATTCATGTCACAGTCATGTGTTCCAGATGGTACACATGGTTTCCAAGATCACTGAAAGGAGATGGAAAGATTACCCAGCATTGTTTTAGAAGTGTCTTATATTACGTTTGGTAATATAAGATATTAGGTTGGGACCCCAACATATGTGCAAGGGAAGTTGGAAAATCTAAGAGATCACATACTTTTTGATCAAGCAATCTTACTTTTCAGAATCTATTCTGTAGAAATATAATCACCAGTAATTTGAATATATGTGCAAACATTTTAATTGCAGACAGCATTGTTTTTAGTGGGCAAAGTATAGAAATACATGTTGAGTGACGGGGAATAATTTTAATAACATACAGTACATTCATACTATAGAAAATAGATTCATTTGTATTTATATTTGCGGACCTCTGGAAAGTTCTATAGGACTTCCATGCTGAGAAGAAGAGAAACAACATAAGTAACTCAAAGTTATATAAAGAAATAAAAGACAACAGTAAAGGTAGCTACATAGGTAAATATAAAAGCAAGTAGTTTTTCATATTTGCTTTATAACTCCTTTTTTCCTATATGACTTAAAAGACAAATGCATAAAACAATAATTATAAAGCTATGTTAATATGCACACTCACCAGTCATCCTGTTTCAGCTGAGTTGTGCAGGAGTCTCCTTATAATGGTTTATGATTCCTAATTAAGGGTTCCTGAAAGTCACAATGTAGTATTATAATACGTAATTAAAATGAAAAATGGAAATACATAAATTTCTAGATGGATATCCATCAAACTGAGAAGTGTTATAGGGAGGAGATTGAAATTAGAGGTATGGTTAAAGCAGTATGAACCAGGTAATTAATTATTTATGACAATATTATTTGTGACAATAGCAACATAAAGATACATGATGTCTTTTCTTAAAGATTTTATTTATTTGTGAGAGAAAGAGAGCAGGAGCTGGGAGGGAGGGACAGAGGGAGAAGCAGACTCCCTGCTGAGCAAGAAACCCAACATGGGGCTTGATTCCAGGACCTTGAGATCATGACCTGAGCCTTAGGGAGATTCTTAACTGACTGAGCTACGCAGGCACCCCAAGATGCATTATGTCTTTATTTAACAATATTCTTATATTGATGCTTCAATATAAGAATCTCATTCTTTTTAACTATTGTGTAGTTTTCTTGGCATAGATAGACAACTTTTTATTTGACCTTTCCCTTTTGATGACCTAGGCTATTTCTAATATATTGGCACTTACAAACAATGACACAGTAAACATCAATCTATGCTTTCCCATGCATATGTGTACATATATCTCTATGGTAATACAAAGCAGTGGAAGTGCTGGGTCATATGGTATATACAAATTTTTACTGGTTTTTTAACCTTTTTTTTTCCATCTGTAAAGTCTATTGGGGTTATAGAGATATTTTCCCACTATTTGTCACGGTATTGAAAATATTTCTTCACAGGCTGTTTCTTGTCTTTGGACATTTTATATTTTTTTCTTTATAATTCCTGGATTTTTTTTCATGCTTAAGAAGATAATGACATCACAAGATTATACATGTTTTTAGTTAATTTTCATTGCAATATTTTATTCTTGTTCTTCACATTTACATTCTTTCTCTCTTTTTAAAAGATTTTGTTTCTAAGTAATCTCTACACCCACTGTGGGACTCAAACTTACAACCCCGAGCTCAGAGTCATATGTTCCACCAGCTAAGCCAGCCAGGGGCTCCTTGTTCTTCGTTTTCATCTTCAGTCCACCTCGGGTGTACTTTTGTGTATGTGGTGAAGAGGAATCTATGTTCATTTCCTTCTGATTGGATAGCACATGTACTTGATTCTTAGGTTTTAAAAAAAATCCTTATAAATATGTGAAATCCTTAAATAAAAAATGTTTATAGCTAAACATTTGCTCACTACTATGATTATTTCCTTAGGACACATTCCAAACTGTAGAATTATTGGGTCATGGTATATGCAATATATACAGCATTTGGTACTTACTGTGAATAGAAGCAAAAAAAAAATGGATGTAGCAATTTACTCTCTCAACAACTATGAGAATGCCTACATCCTCAACAAAACTGAGTATTGTAAGCAAACATTTGTCTATTTGATAGGCAATTTTAAAATTTTATTTTCCATTTGATTTTTTGTCTCCTACTGAGGCTGAATAATGTTTATTGTTCACATAGACTTACTTGTTAGATACACAATTTTTAGGCTATGATAACCACCATTTTGACTTTCAGGAGCCCTAAATTATGAATTGTAAACCATTTGACTCTTTGATTATAAGGAGACTTCTGCACTGCTTAGCTGAAACAGGGTCTATGATGAGAGTATATGAAGCAATAATGGAGACCATGATATCATAGGAGACCCCAAATGGAGGGCCAGGGCAAAATGCAGAGATTCTGATTCAGAGTAAGTGTATCAGTGAGTATGGGGACATGTGTCCAAATTTTGCATTTTTAGCAAGTACTCCAGATGATTATAATGTAAAGAGCTATTTGAGAAATCAGTTATTCAATGTTACAATAATTTTGTAGACTGAATATGAGAAATAATTCCTTTCCTGTTGGGTCCTACTTGAAAATCCAAATTATAGTTTGCAGTGAAATAGATTATTGCCATTTTATGCAAACAAGTAAAACTGGGCCAAGAACACTAGATTCTAAGTAAATATTTATTACATATCCACTATATATAAGTCACTAATCAAAAGAAGTATAATGAAATACATGATATGGTATTTACTTTGAGATGCGAAATGCATTAAGTCCAATTAGGAAATAATGCTTAAATATATATATATATATACATATACCTATATGTATATATATACACACACACATATATGTATGTGTATAATATATATAAGTATAGCTATGTGTGTGTATATGTTTTTATAAGACTAAACATATATATTTATATATATACACACATATGCACTAAATATACGTACAATACATATTGTACATATGTACACTAAAAAGTACATATACATATGTAGACATATATGTATATGTTTATATATAATATGTTATATATATTATATATATATATTAGTCTTACAAAATTTTTCCATGTTTCAGGAAGGAAAGTAATAGAAAGTTGGGGATAGCTTTCTTAGATCTATTTTCTGCATTGTTTTGTGCAATTTATACCTGTCCCCTGAGAGTCTTCTGACCCAACAGGGCAGGCCTGCAAGGAGACTTCAGGGAGACATCATCTCACAGGAGAAGGAAGACAAAACCTTAGTCTTTAGACCTAAGGCAACGCTAACTACAGCTTTTTTTTTTTTTTATTCCAACTTGTACCTTGGTCCAACTCCAAAAACGGCCTCATCATGTCCAACCCCTAATACAGAGGAGGGGTCCTGGGATTGAAAACAGAAGAGGCTGTCTTGCTAGGAACCCTGCAAGGCCCAAGCAGTCTCACCTGTGTGAAGGGTCACCATGAAGCAGAGAGGCTTCAGAATACAGAGTGAGGGGTTCAGCCCACTAGGAACTCCAGGAAAGTGAGTGGGTTTTGGCACCTGGGGGGACCCCAGTGCACCAGGAACAGTGAAGGCCAGCAGAGAACAATGGTCGCAGCAGAAGAGGCAGCAGGTGCCCAGCAGGGGAGAACCCAGGGGGCAGAACCCAGGAGAAGAGGAGGGCAGGGCTCAACAAATACTGGCATGAAGCCCCCACTGCCTTGCCTACTAATGGACTTGTTCCTGAGCACGGTGAGTCATGTCAGGGCCCGCCCTCAAATAACTGATGCTCTGCAGCGGGTTGGGGTTCTATACGCACAGGTGGGAACACCAGTCCACCAAGCGCAGCTCAGAGTCACCTCATTTCTTCCTCACAGCAGCCCTGTGAGCCAAATGTTTTCCCCGTGAAAAAGACTGAGTCTTAAGCAAGTATATCTGTAATAATTGCCAGTTTTATTCCTCTGACTAAGAGATCCAGAGGTAATTTGAAGTTTACATTTCTTTTTTATAGTTCTGTTGTCAGAAGTTTATTAAGTGTTTTACTGCCCTTCAAAGGTGATTGACAAGGTTTTTGTGTCTGTTTATTTTAGTTTTTTGTGACACAATACACACACATACACACACATATATATTCATTTTGTGGAAAATGAGAAGATGCAGATAGCCAAAAAAGAAATGAAATATAAATCACACAGAGGTTCACTGTTAACCTTTTGGTGTATAATAATTCATACTTTTTCTTTTGCATTTTGTCATATATAAATGTACACATATGTGTGTATATATATACACACATGCACACACACACTGTTTTGCAACTTATTATTTTTACTTTACAATATAAATAAGCATCTTCCCATGCAAATGAATAAAACATCCTCATTAAATGAGTGAGATTGGGTCAAAAGATGAGACATTGGTAACAGGAGTCATATGCAAATCAAAGGAACACTAGAGGATAGGAGTAAAAAGGCAGCAATATCTAGCAAGAAAATGCAGACAAAAAGAAGCCAATGGTGGTAATATTAATAACAGAAAATAGTTGAATTCAGGTGAGAAATGCATTAAATGGGATAGGGACGGTCCAGGGAATGCCTATGGTTAGAATGCAGAGCCCTAAATTTCTTTCTCAGACCCCTTATCTCTTCCAAACACCTTTCCATCTCATCTCCCTCCCTCGTCATTTCTTCATCTTTAAAGTGCCTATAGTCTATGTCCTCTTTAAATTCCTCGAGGGACTGAAGCAGCCTTTGCCTAAATTTCCCTTCTGTTTGCTGGCGTTCAAATTCTCCATAGGGGCGTTCTTCCTCTCTCTTTGGCACGCAGCATTTGGGCTTTCCTTCATTTTCTTTGCAGGGTTTTTGCATGATGTTGTTTCCAGCTTAAGCCCGGGGAGAAAATGTAGAGCGAATTGCTTCGTTTCTTTTGATTCAGGTTTGTCAGTTTCTCTTTGAAGCAAGATACCTAATCTCCCACCCGCTGCCACACAGGTCCAGCCCTCTGAAGTTCAAGATGCCGCTCCTTCCTCCTGCACTCCAACTCCGCCTCCTTTCTCCTCCCTCTGCAACCCACCATTTCCCCAGCAGACAAGGCTAATGGCCTCTCTGACGGGCCTGGGAGAAAGGGAGCAGACCAGTAATTGAGCTGTGAGGCTGCAAATTTTACCCTGCTCTAGCCCTTCCCAACTTCCACCCTCAGAGACCCGGTCTGAGTGCCTCCCTCGCACTGACCTGTGAGGATTCGGGATAGTTTCTCTTTTTCTTGCCTCGAGATGTCTGTGAACACAGACCCTTGGACCTGCAGACAGAAAGGAAGGGAGCGGGGAGAAGGGAGTTCTCTGTGGATCCACCAGTCCGAGAGACAAGACACTCATTATCTTGAGTCCAGGATCCTCACAACTGTCGTTGTCCAAAATTTCCTACCTCCTGGTTCCTCCTATCCTTATCCCTTCCTCCGGGATCCCTGCCTCCACCCCCAGCCCCTCAACCTTTTGGCCTAGCCATTGCCAGGGCTGCAGTCCCCTCGCCCCCCCCCACCGCAGGACCAACAGGCAGCCACTGAATGAGAGGAAATATTTTCAAATTACGTCTAAATTTCTGCCTCCACCCCAGGATTCTAGCCGTTCCGCACACAACAGCCCACACCTCATTTCCTCAACGGAATTGGAGAAAGAGGAGGATAAACGGAAAGCGTGCCAATCCGAGAGAAGCCGATTATTTCTAAACTATCACTCAATCTGTAGGTGTCTCTCAGGAGACTTCTACCTACTCCCCACCGTCCTTTCAAAAACAAACAAACAAAAAAAAATACGATCATCTCCCAACGAGTTTGCAAGGATTTGGGCAAAGTGAGCCTGGACCTATTCCTGTCGCTAGATTCAGCCACTACCACCCCAGGCGTCCCAGAGGTTTCCTCAAACCAACCTTCTGAGATTTCATGAATTTAAGTCCTCTTTCTCTTGGCCACAAGCAGGAACGCCAACAGGACAGTAAGGAGCTGGTACCCAGAGGAGAAAGAAGCCCGGGAATATAAGGACTTCGCAGCAGCTCCTGGTCACGTGAGGATTATGTCATCCTCCAACTCTGGCCCCCACTTTCCCCTCCCACCAGCTGTGCTGCAGAAGTGCAACGATTTACCAACCTCCCACCTCCCCACCACACCAGGCCCTGTCCCTCATTTTCATCACTGCTAATTCCGGAGGTCAAAAGTGACCCCTTCTCCCTGTGGCTGGAATTTGCCTTTCTCTGATTACCAGAGAAGGGCTGCATCTTTCCATAGTCATGTTAACCACTGTTACTTTAGTGGTTGTGTTGAGGGGATTGCACATCCTCTTCTAAGCTACAACAAAAAAGGTAGCAGTTTTCCCTCCACTGACACCCCCCCAACTCACCAATAGCCACCATTTGCCTTGCTGTTCATTTCTTGAAATCAAATTAGAGGGGGTGGGGTAAATTAGGAAAGGAAGTAATGATTGAGATAGTGGTTTTTCACTTTTGTTCTGATAATTTCCTACTCTTCCATTTTTCCATCAATTTATTATATTCTTCTTTAATCAGAAATATAGTAACAATGAGTACATTTGGAAAAAAGACTCAAGATAGGAGGGAAAAAAGACCCAGCCACCTGTTTCTTCTGCTGAGTCATAAGATAAATATAGACCCTCCAGGCAGACACATTTTTGGAAGTTTAAAACATACAGGGCAGCTGGAGGCTACTACTCTTCTGAGGAGCTCCTAAGCATGTGAAGCCCTTTGGTTAGGTGAACTACTGAGGCCATAACCCAACAGCACTTTGCCCCTAGAATTTCAGATCTCAAAAATCAGTCGTAAAACTTTACTGGTTTGATCTCAGTATCATGCTCTCTCTCTCTGTTTGTACTACGCAGTTTTATTTCTTTAGTTCCTATATGCAAGAGATCCTACCTTTCCTCCATACTTTTATTGAGAATCAAAGAGTTTTTTATTTCTCCCAGACACTGTCATCTTATTTATGTTTTCTTAGACCTCATTCAGCCACACTGAGGAATTAGGACTAACAGAAACTGGTCACATTACCAAATTTTTTGTTGCTAAGGATTTTCGTACTAATCTAAGTGAATTAGTTTTGGTGATATGTTAGTTTGAAATATATACAACAGAAAGATGGATGTGTTCTTTTTTCCCTTTGATTTCTTTTTTTTAAATATTTATTTAATTCAATTTAATTAACATATACTGTATTAGTTTCAGAGGTAGAATTCAGTGGTTCATGAGTTGCATAAAACATCCAGTGCTCATTACTTCAGGTGGCCTCCTTAATGACTATCACCCCAGTTACCCCATCCCCTCCCACCTCCCCTCCAGCAACACTCAGTTTGTTCTGTATAGTTAAGTGCCTCTTATGGTTTGTCTCCCTCTGTTCTTACCTATTTTATTTTTTTCCCTTCCTCTATGTTCGTCTGTTTTGTTTCTCAAAAACCTCATATGAGTGAAATCATATAGTATTTATCTTTTTCTGACTGACTTATTTGCTTAGCATAATACCCTCTAGTTCTATCCACGTCATTGTAAATGGCAAGATTTCATTCTTTTTGATGGCTGAGTAATATTCTATTATATATGTGGTGTGTGTGTATATATATGAATATTGGTAATGTATATATTATATATGTGGTATCTTTATCCATTCTGTATATATACAATATATATTGGCATATATATATTACATATATACAATAGATAGATATAGATACATATATAAATAGATAAATACATATATATATAATAGATAAATATATCTATATCTTTGTCTATATCTATATAGAATGGATAAAGATAGCAAATCTCCTTTATCCATTCATCTATCAGTGGACTTTTCCCACATATTGTCTATTTTGGACATTGCTGCTATAAACATTAGGATGCAGGTGCCCCTTCGAGTCACTATGTTTGTATCCCTTGGATAAATACCTAATAGTGTCATTGCCGGGTCATAGGGTAGCTCTATTTTTTAGTTTTTGAGGAACTTCCATACTGTTTTCCTGAGTGGCTGCACCAGTTTGCATTCCCATCAAGGTGCAAGAGGGATCCCCTTTCTCTGCATCCTCACCAACATCTATTGTTTCCTGAGTTGTTAGCTTTAGCCATTCTGACAGATATGAGGTGGTTTCTCATTGTGGTTTTGATTTGTATTTCCCTGATGCCAAGTAACACTGAGCATTTTTTCACATGTCTGTTGGCTATGTGTATATCTTCTTTGGAGAAATGTCCGTTCATGTCTTCTGCCCATTTCTGGACTGGATTACTTGGGGGGTTTGGGGTGTTGAGTTTGGTAAGTTATTTATAGATTTTGGATACTAACCCTTTATCTGATAAGACATTTGCAAATATCTTCTCCCATTCCATAGGTTGCCTTTTTGTTTTGTTGACTGTTTCCTTTGCAAAGAGGAATGTGTTCTTAAAACTTGTTTTTAGAAAGACTGTAGCTCATTATGAATGAAAAGTTGCCATTAACAATTTTGATATAAATGATTCCAGAAAATACTTAAAAGAAAGAGAAGAGGTCTTAAGAAGAGTGAAGCATTGTTGTCGCAGTTATTAAAAAATGTTGGGTCGGCGGTTCCAGGAATGCAGGAGGAACAATAGAAATGACCACCAGGGCCACCATCTTCCAGTCCCCTCCCCACCCCCTTCCTTAACCCTAGACTCTCCAGCCAAAAGGGTGTACGCCCAGGTCACCTCTCCATAGGTAACCCGATACCTATGCAGGAAACAGGAGTATCAGGAGCCCTCACCCCATACTTTCCGATCACCAAATATGGATGTGAGCCCATGCCCTGCCTTGGCCCGATAAAAGATCCCCGCCAACTCCCTCCCAGTGCGACTTCCCCCACTCCCCTTTCCGGAGTTGAGGAACCTCGCCCAAGGGTGCCCACCTCCTCCCAGCGTGACTTTCCTGGCTCCCCTTCTCCTGAGCCCTGAAACTTCGCTAGAGAGTGCCTTTAATAAATCTTGCCTTGCGCCCACCTTGCCTGGTATTATGTTTACCTCGCCTGCGAAACTTTACACAAAATGTTAAGTTGTGATAGAGGCATAACGATTTATTGATAGGGTGGGGAATTCCTGGATCCTCTGTGAACAGCTTTTCATGCAGATGGTTAGACTCATGGTTTTCATGACACACGGAAGGATCCAAGTGCTGAAGATTTTAGCACTGTGGTAAGAAGCATAGCTTTGAACAAATCTGAGTTTGAATTAATTGCATTTACTTACATGTTGTATAACTTGGATCTAAAATTTGGATATTAAAACTTCCCTGTGTCTCATCTACAAAATGAGGCTAATGCTTCATAGAGTTGTTGGGATTAAATGATATAATTTATATAAAGAATTTAGTACATGACTGAAAAATACCAAGTGCTCCAATAAATGACAGGTCTCAATGATTACCTCCTAAGGATCTCAGGAATCCTTCCAGTTTCCATTATACCTCTACTGCCTCTACTTTCCATTATACCTCTACTTTCCATTATACCTCTACTGCCACTCCCCTAATGCAAACAGCCACAAACTCCAGGACAACCACAATATTTACTGATCTCTTTGCCTTACATCTTGCTACTTTCCAATAGAATGATGATTCCAAGCAACAAATATGATCATATCACTGTCCTGAATTATTTTGTTTCATCCTCCAACAATCTTACTAGATAGGAACTTCTTTGTTGATCTTCTGAACATTTCACAGAATACATCTCCCTTTCCTTTTTAAAGATTTGTTTACTATTTGAGAGAGAGAGAGAAAGAGAGCAGGAGGAGGAGGGGCAGAGGGAGAAGGAGAGAATCCCAAGGTACTCCCTGCTGAGTACAGAACTACAGGGCTCTAGGTCACAACACTGAGATCATGACCTGAGTTCACCTGAGCTGAAACCAAGAGTTGGATGCTTAACTGACTGAGCTCCATTTAAAAGATTTTTAAAGATTTATTTATTTTGACAGAGACACAAGCAGAAAGAGGGGCAAAAGCAGAGGAAAAAGCAGGCTCCCTGCTGAGCAAGGAGCCCAATGCAGAACTTCATCCCAGGACCGTGGGATCATGATCTGAGCCAAAGGCAGATGCTTAACCGACTGACCCACCCAGGCATCCCTCTACATCTCCATTTCTAAGTAGAAGCTTGTATAAAAATACATGCAAATACAAGAAAAGTAAGATACTGAGTTAGATTTGTCTTGTTTGCCTACTATAAACTGATGGGACTCACAGGTGAGGACAAAGAGTCATTATATGTCATAAGAAGAAACTCCAACAATTGGGACTAGATACCTTCATAAGAGCTTGCCAAAAGGCGTCTAAGCCAGCTCTACTACCTATAACAATAATCCTCATCTTCCTTCCCCCAAGTCAGTATAAGGAGACAGGTAAGGGTAGGAGGTAAAGAAATGGAAATGTGGGAGCCATTGACTTTGTGGAGAGGTCACTGTGGTTCATTATAACAACACCAGTGATACAACTTATTTAATACTTCTTATGTACTGCTTAATTCTTCTAAGCACTTTTCATATACTAACTAAATTAATACTTATAATGCTGTTATTAGGAAACTAAGGAGTACAAATTCCAATTTGACTTTACATGGGGTAAGGGGAATCTATAAGCAACTTGTTTTAGAATTGTACAAAATATGCTAAAATAAACCAAATGACAAAATTATGGGCAGACTGGGATCAGGCATATACTCCTGCTTTGAAGAACCAGATAACTGAACAAATATATCAAACAACTGAAACTGTTTTCAGACTCTCAACTGAGAGTACAATGGTGTGGTCCCTGACAGAAAAGAATCAGGGTGAGCTTTATGATTGCTTTGGATTTTAACTAAAGATACCCGTTTGAACTGGCCAATTTAAGGGATAAATAGACAAAAATAGTAAGAAATTATATATACCACTTTTAATAATAGAATTAGTAGGCAAAAGTTAAATGAGATGGAATCTATCAGCTAGACCTAATTATATATATGCCATATGGTAAGCAATTGAAAAGCTTCAATAACATTTTTGAGATTGGCACTATACAAAGTATATTCTGTGATCACAACAGAGTGAAATTAGAAATTAATAATGGAAAGAAATTTGGAAAGTTGAAAATATGTAGAAATTAAACAATGTAATTTGAAATAATGAACGTCATTAGAAATCACAGGGAAACTAGGAAATAATTTGACACAAATGAAAATTAACTCACAACATACCACTATTTATGGGATTCATGTAAAGTAGTACTTAAAGTGAAATTTATATTTGAGTACATTGAAAACAAGAAAGATCTCAAAGCTGTAACTTCCACCTTATGAAATGAGAAAAAGAAGAGTGTAGTAAATCCAAAGGAACCAGAAGTAAGGAGATAATAAAGATTAGAGTAGAAATTAATGAAATAGAAAAGAGGAAAAAAATAGAGAAATTCAACAAAACCAAAATTTTTTTCTTGAAAAAACAACAACAACAACAACAACAACAACAGCAAAATTAACAGACTTTTAGTTAGACTGACTAAGAAAAAAAAAGGCGAGAAGACTCTATTTGCTAAAATCAGGAATGAGAGCAGCCACCACTACTGCCTTCACAGAAATTTTAGAAAAAGATTGTAAGAGAATACTATCAACAATTGCATGCCAGTTAATTAAATAAATCAGATGAAATTATCAAATGCCTAGAAAGACACAAACTACCAAAACAAACCCAAGAAGAAATAAAAAACCTGAATAGATTGATAACAAAGAAATTAATGTAATAATTTTAAAACTTCTCAGTGAGGAAAAAGTGGTCATGGGAAAAAAAACTGGTCCCAAAACCAGACAAAGACATCACAAGAAAACTACAGATCAATAACTTTTATGATATAGATGCAAATATCCTCAAAAAATACTAGCAAGCTGAATTCAGAAACATATCGTAAGAATTATAGACCATTACCAAACAAAGTTAATTTCAAGAAAGTCAATATATGTATACACCATATTAATAGAATAAAAAACTTCACCACATTACCATTTCATGTCATCATTTAATTTCAGTGAACTGCCAAAAAGTTTTTTAAAAATACAACTCTTCATAATAATAAAGAAAACTCTCAAAAAAGTAGGAATAGAGGGAATATCCTTAACCTGATGAAGGACGTAGAAGGAAAACCCACAGTTAACATTACAGTTGGTGGCAAAAAACTGGATGATTCCCTCCTATGAGCTGAAGCAAGACATAGATGCCTGCTTTCACCACTTCTAGTCAGCATTGTACTGGAGGTTTCCGACAGGGCAATTAGGCAAAAAACATGAAATCGAAAGGATCCACATTGGAAAAGGAGAAGTCAATCCATCTATATTTGCAGGCAACATTATCCTATACATAGAAAATCATTTAAAAATCCATAAGAAAGCTACCAGAACTCATAAATGAATTCAAAGCTGCAGAGTAAACAGATCACCAAACAAACCCAGTAGTGTTTGTATACACCTATGATGAACAATCTGAAAAGAAAATTAAGGAAACAATTCTATTTACAGTGTCATAAAAGGAAAAAATGCCTAGGAAGATATTTAACAAAAAAAGTGCAAAATTTACATTCTGAAAATTACAAAGAATTACTGACATACATTAAAGACCTAAATAAATGGAAAGACATTCCATATTCATGAATTGGAGGATTAAATCATTAAAACGGCAATACTCCTCAAAGAGATCTACAGATTCAATGCAATCCCTACCAAAATTTTAATGAACTTTTTTGAAGAAATGAATAAATTGGGGCGCCAGGGTGGCTCAGTCCCTTAAGC
Organism: Lontra canadensis; assembly: GCF_010015895.1. Classification (NCBI taxonomy): domain Eukaryota; kingdom Metazoa; phylum Chordata; class Mammalia; order Carnivora; family Mustelidae; genus Lontra; species Lontra canadensis. The sequence continues at coordinate 318,190 of NW_022631232.1, forward strand.
GTCTGTGTTTGTCTCAGGTCATGATCCCAGGGTCCTAGAATGGAGTCCCACATGAAGTTCCACATCGGGCTCCCTGCTCAGTGGGGAGTCTGCGTCTTCCTCTCCCCCTGCTCATGCTCTCTCTCTCTCACTCTCACGCACGCGTGGGCGTGCGCTCACTCCTTCTCTCTTTAAAAATCTTTAAAAGATTTTCTTTTTAAAAAAAGATTTTATTTATTTGACAGAGAGAGAGAGCAAGTAGGCAGAGCCACAGGCAGAGGCAGGGAGAGGCAGAGAGAGGCAGGAAGCCGTTGAAGCTGGCTGCCTGCTGAGCAGGGATCCTGACGGCGGTGGAGGGGGACCTTGAGCCCCCCCTCCCCCCAGGTTAGGACCAGAGCCAAAGGCTGCGGCTTAACAAACTGAGCCTCCCAGGCGCCCCTAAAGTAGACTTTCTATTACATAATGGAATTACAAGTAACTTGAAATAACCAAATAATCTTGTCAAAGAAGAACAAAGATGGAGGAATTACATTTACTGATTTCAAATCTTACTACAGGGCTATAATAATCAAAATAAGGTGGCACTGATGAAGGATAGATATACAAGTCAGTGGAATAAAATTGAAACTCTAGAAATAAACCCATATGCTATGGTCATTTGATTTTTAGAATGGCACCAAGATAATTTGATGGGGGAAAAAGTCAAATTTTCACAAATGTTTCTGAGAGAGTGAGATAACCACCTGCAAGAGAATAAAGCTGAACACCTCTCATCATGTACAAAAATTAACTCAAAATGAATCACAGACCTAAATGTAAGAAACAAAACTACAAAACCCTTAAATTTTTGTGACCTTGGATTAGACAATGGTTTCTTAGATATGACAACAACAGCACAAAAAACAAAATTTAAAAAATAAATCAGACATCTCCAAAATTGAAAACTATTATGTTTCAGAGGATATCAAGAAAATGAAAAGATACTCAACAGAATATGAAAAAAACTTCAAATCATCTATCTGACAAGGAGCTTGTATCTAAAATATGTAAGGAGATATTATATTGAATAATAAGAAGACAACCCAATTAAAAATGAGCAAATGATCTGAATAGACATATATCTAAAAAAGTATAAATATGGCTGACAAACAAATGAAATAATGTTCAATATCATGATAGTCATTAGGAAAATGCAAATCAAAACCACAATGAAATATCGCTTTATAACCATTAGGGTGGCTAAACAGCCAATGTTGATAAGGATGTGGAAAACTTGGGACTCATGCATTGCTGATGGGAATGTAAAGCAGAACAACCGCTTTGGAAATCATTTTGGCAGTTCTTCAAAAAGTTAAATATAGAATTAACATATGACCTAGCAATTTCACTCCTAGGTATATACACAGAGAAATAAAAACATATGTCCACATAGAAATTTGCTCATGAACATTTATAGTAGCCTTATTCCTATTAACCAAAACTTGGAAACAACTCATATGTCCATCAACTGATAAATGGATAATTATAATGTGGTAGGTTGGTACAATGGAATATTATTTGGCAATAACAATAAAGTACTAATACATGCTACAACATGAATGAACCTTGAAAACAATAGAGTAAGTGAAAGAAGACTGTCAAAAAAGACCACATTTTGTATGATTCCATTTCTATGAAATGTCCAGAATAGACAAATCTATAGAGATAGAAATTAGATTAGTGGTTACATAGGCTTGGTAGCTGGGGGAGAAATAGGGAGTTACTTCAAGTAGGTTTCCTTTAGAGGTAATTAAAGTGTTCTAACATTGACTGTAGTAATAGTTGCACTATTCTGTGAACATACCAAAAAGCATCGACTTACACACTTTAAATTGGGGAATTAAATGATATATGAATTATATCTCAATAAAGTTTTTATTTAAGAACAATGAACACATGGCAATAGAAACTACGGAAACTGCATTACAGTAAAAAATAAATGAGAGGTTGATCAATACAAAGTAGTATAACTGGAAATATGCCTCAGGCAAAGAAGAAAGTATGTGAGACAAAAAATAGATTGAAAAATATAATGGTTGAGTGCCTGGGTGGCTCAGTCAGTTAAGCACCTGACTCTTGATTTTGGTTCAGGTCATGATCTTGGGCTTGTGAGATTAAACCCCAGGTCAGACTCTGCACTGAGAATCTCTCTCTCCTTCTGCCCCACCCCCAGCTTACACTCTTTCTCTCTTAAATAAATAAAATCTTTTAAGTTAAAGAAAAATATAATGGCTGAAATAGTTCTAAGTTTTATGAATATTATAAACTCACAGATCCAAGAAGCATAATAAACCTCTAGTAGGAAAAACAAAAAGAATGTCACATCAGTCTCATGTTCACTGCAGCATTATTTATTATAGCTAAGCTATGGAAACTAAGTATTCATCAGCGGGTGAATAAATAAATAAACTGTGGTATATATAGACAATGGAATATTATTCAGCTATAAAAAAGAAAGAAATCTTCCTATTTGTGACAACATGGGTGGACCCTGAGCGCATTGTACTAAGTGAAATGAGTTATAGAAAGGCAAATATGATATCATCTTATTTATATGTGGAATATTAAAAAAAAGAAGAACCCACCAAACTCATAAATACAGACAACAGATTGGTGGTTGCCAGAGGCATGGATGGGGGGATAGGTGAGAAAAATGGGTGAAAACAATCAAAAGGAAGTCAAAACTTCCAGTTATAAAATAAAGAAATCCTAGGGTTGTAATATACAGCATGGTGAGTATAGTTACTATTACTATATGGTAGGAAAAAATGTAAAACATCTCATTCTTATTTTGATTACATGTTGAAATGATCATATATTGTATATAAGGGGTAAATAAATGGAATTATAATGAGAAAAATACTGTACTGTGTATTTTAAAGTTGCTAAGAGAGCAGATCTTAAAAGTTTTCATCCAAGGAAAAAAATCTGTATCCTGTCCTCATTGGTCAGTTCCCCCCACCGAGCTGGTGGAGTAAGGTTTTAGCACTTTGTGAGCAAGATGATTTACTGGTAGTTGTTGGAAGTAGTCGTAGGGGAAAAAAAAGAAAAAAATGTACGTATGTGTGTTGATGAATGTTAAGTAGACTTACTGTGCTATTATTTTGCAGTATACCAATATCAAATCATTATGTTGTACACCTGGAAATAATATAATATGTCAATTATATCTGTACTTCAATTTTTAAGATTTTATTTATTCGTTTGACACAGAGAGAGAGAGAGAGAGAGAGAGAGAGAGAGAGACAGCACAAGCAGGGGGAGCAGCAGGCAGAGGGAGAGGGAGAAGCAGTCTCTATGGTGAGCAAGGATCCCGATATGGGGCTCAATTCCCTGGGATCATGACCTGAGTAGAAGGCAGACGTTTAACCGACTGAGCCACCCAGGCACCCCATATCTGTACTTTGAAAAGAAGGCCACATCAAAGTATATCATAATCAAAGTCCTGAGAAGCAGTTACTAAGAGAAAATCTAATAGAAACCTCAGAAAAAGGTTGTGTTATAGACAAAAATATAAATTTAAGCATGACTCCATACAGTACGAGAATTTACAAGAAGACAATGAAATTACAACTTTAAAAGACTGAAGGAAAAAATGTAAACTCAGAATTCTATATCCAGTGAAAATATCCTTTAAAAATCAAGATGAAAAAAGGCTTTTCCCAACAAAGAAAGGTCAACGTATTTGCCATCATGCTACTATAAGAAATAGTAAAGGGAGTTTTGAGGTGGAAGAAAAATGACGTTTGCTGGAAATGTGCCTCTACATAGAAGAAAGAAGTGTACAGAAAATGGCAAATATGTGGCTATATACATCGGAGGTTTGGAGACCAAAGAAGCGCCAGTGTAGCAGTTCAAGCTCAGAAGCCAAATGCTGGCAGAATTCCTTCTTGCCTGGGGGAGGTTAAGTCTTTTGCTTCATTCAGGCCTTCAACTGATTAGATGAAGCCCACCCACATTATGGAGAGCGTCACTCAAAGTCCACCAACTTAAATGTCAGTCTTATCCAAAATCGCCCTCACAGAAACATTCAGAATAATGTCTCAGTCAATAGTAGAAACTACCATGGGAAGGGACAATTAGAAAAATAGTTTGTTTCAGGGTGCATGGCTGACTCAGTGGAGGGTGTGACTCTTGATCTTGAGGTTGTGAGTTTGAGCCTCACGCTGGGTATAGAGACTACTTAAAAATAAAATCTTAAAAAAAGAAAAATAGTTTGTTTGACTTAATATTTTTAAATGAAGGTTTTATTCCTCCTCTAACCAAAGTGTATTTTCAGTGTTATTTGGACTGCATGAATAGCACTTACAGAGCATGTTCTCTGACTATAAAAAGTTAATTAGTTAAAAATAAGAAATAAAAAATACCTAGAAAAAAACACCAATGTTTTAAATAATACTTGTAAATAATCCACGGGTCAACATTTCATCACAAATTAGAAATATTTCAAACTCAGTGATAACATATTAGATTGGAGGATGTTGTTAAAACAAAGCTTAGAGGAAAATCTGTACATTTAAATGTCTATATTAGAAGAGACATTTAAAATTAATGATCTAAATTTCCATCTACAGAAGCTTACTTTTCCAAAATAAATAGAAGCAAAGAAAAAGTAAAATAAGGCAGAAAACAACGAAATAAAAAAAACTGATTTTTTAAAAAAGCAGAAAAAATTAAAAAGCCAAATATTGGTTCTTTGAAAATACTATAAAAGCATTAAATGTCTAAGAAATGAATCAAGAAAAAAAGAAATCACAAATTATCAATATCAGGGTTGAAATAAGGCTATGACCACACATTGTACAGACATAGTAAGGAAATATTGTGAGCAAATTCATACCAATAAAGTCAAAGACATAGATGAATAGATGAAATGGTAAAATTACTTGAAAAGAAAAACTTTCCAAACTAACTAAAGAAGAAATGAATTTGAGTAAATTTTTTGAAGGACAAAGAAATATGTATTTTGCAAAAGAATCAGATTCTGGCTTTAATATATTCATGTATTTGTAAACTCATGTTAAAATGCTCTCAAAAATATTATTTAGGAAGGCACAAATTGGTAGCATCAACTTTTCATTTATAGCTTTTTCTAAGCAAGATTCCAAGAAACTGCCACTTTAATTTTTCCCTTCCAGTATTTTAAGAACTTCAAGGTTCAAAATGAACTGTAAGTAAAACTCTCATTCACAAACTACTAAACTAAGGGTTAATAATACATTGGATAGTGAGTGGAATATGAAAGTACAGCCTACCTTATCAAAAGAGAAAAGTTCTTATGGCATTGGATTTAGAGATTAGTAAAGAATTTGGGACAAAATCTCTCATGACTGTGGAAAATCAGAACTCTTCTTGAGGTGAATGGGCTTTTAATATCTAAGCAATAGAAACTAAATGCAGAAGTATGAGATAACATTATAGTTTTCCTGAACATCAAAAGGTAACAGCTAAAGCATTACAAATAAGGTATGGTGAAAACTGAGTTAGAAGAGCTCAGTTACCACTCTAGGCTAGAAACTAATAAATAAATCTGTAATTTTTAATTTTAAAAAGTTTGGCTTCATATTTAATTTTTTAACAGTATATAAATTACATACAATGTTTTCCCATAACTCAAACTATAATGCTCAAGTCTATAAAAAGAAGTTTATTTCAGAAATGCTCAAAAGCCCCACTAGTCCCTTTTCTCCTATTTATAAAATAAATCGGGGTGCCTGGGTGACTCAGTGGGTTAAAGCCTCTGCCTTCGGCTCAGGTCATGATCCCAGAATCCTAGGATCGAGCCCCGTATCAGGCTCTCTGTTCGGTGGGGAGTTTGCTTCCACTCCTCTCTCTGCCTGCCTCTCTGCCTAATTGTGATCTCTGTCAAATAAATAAATAAAGTCTTAAAAAAAAGAAAAATGCTCAATGGTTCACCCAAAACATCAAGTCCATATCAGTAGGTAGCTTCTCATAAAGTAATCCATTATGCTGTATTCTGTAATATTATATGGTCAAATACCCTATTGATTTATGAACATTTTTCATGGGCAAGGATAATTAAAGAAAATGGGATCAAGTTGAGTATGTTGCTATTCACTTTGAGTACTAAATTGGGCTTGCATCCTAAAAGTTCAGATGAGCTGCAATAAGAAGAATATAAATGTCCATGTGTACCATATACTAAAAATTAAAAGCCTAAAAATAACAGAATGAAAATACCTTATGATAATTGAAAAATTAAAGATGAGAAGCAATAACAATTGGTGATGGCATATTTTAACCTTTTTTTAAAAGATTTTATTTATTTATTTGACAGAGAGAGAGATCAGAAGTAGGGAGAGAAGCAGGCAGAGGGGGAGGGGGAAGTAGGCCCCCGGCTGAGCAGAGAGCCTGATGTGGGACTCGGTCCCAGGACCCTGGGATCATGACCTGAGTGAAGGCAGAGGCTTAACCCACTGAGCCCCTGAGGCACCCAGGCATATTTTAATCTTTTGTTCAAGCTTGAAGTTGTATAAAATTGCTAACCAAATTGAGGTAAAGGTGGACTCTAATGTTACTCGTTTCATGTGTCAGACTCAGGTCTCTCACTTTAACCTGTGTGCATTTTCCCCTAATTATATAAACATGGTTCAACTTGAAATATGATGATAGAAAAATTAAAGGATCTTTCAAATTGGTTTTTTATACAAAATTCTTAATTCCTAGCTTTAAAAAAGGTACTTATAAAAATGTACATAATAATTCAATGTTCTTCCCTTGAGTCGTAAATATAGTTGTTTTTCCTTCCACCATTGGAAAAAAAGAAAAGTGGAGAAACTGCAAATATTATCAACAGTCATGTAATGAAGACACTGGAAAGTAACTAGTAGAATAACAGCATTGTGCCTTGGTGTCTGTCTAGTTTTCCTCTTTGAAGGATTAAAGCTTACACATAAGCTTTAATTCATATTAAATTGCCTACTAAAGAAGACTTCCATTCCATTAAACACAAATCTGTTCCCATTTTATTTTTATTTATTTTTATATTTTATTTATTTATTTGAGAGAGAGACAGTGAGAGAGAGCATGAGCGAGAAGGTCAGAGGGAGAAGCCGACTCCCGTGGAGCTGTGAGCCCCATGCGGGACTCGATCCCTAGACTCCAGGATCATGACCTGAGCGGAAGGCAGTCGCCCAACCAAATGAGCCACCCAGGCGCCCCTGTTCCCATTTTAAAGCACATACAAGTACTATGTGATCAAAGGGATGGGAGACACTAGATAAGGCCTGGTGGGTGGTAACTTCTTCAAGACTAGGTAATGGAATCACCTGTTCAACCTCTGGAGCATTAAAGTCAATGAAAATGTAAACCAGACATCCAAGAAAACCACCAACGGAATTTGTGTAAGCAGGTTCACCATAAGCACTTTTCAGTTTGAAAAAATGGGTAAGGGACATGTTTCACCGTTCCTCTTCCCCATTGACCAAAAAAAAAAAAAAAAAAAAAAAAAAAAGATACATTCCTGTTGATGGGGTACTATTGAGGCCTCCACAAAACATAACCCATATGCCAGGATACAGGTCACACCAGACATGTCTAATGTGAGCCAAGGCTACTGCCATTTGAATGAGAGAAATGTACCTACCTTTTAGATGCCCTCGTCGCTGTCTCCCTCTTCACCCTCTCCTAGTTGGAGGGAGACTGCAGCACCGCGCGGTCCACGTGGAGCACGTCTTCAGCCACTGCCTCCTCCCGGTGCTACAGCTTAAGCACCGGCACGCAGGCTCCAGCCTGCTCGGACCCAGGACTACCCACCCCCACCCCGCCCCCCGCACAGGCCACGTCGCCATTTGCACTTGGCCCGTTCTTCCTGCTCTTCTTGGCGGCGTCCACCTTAGCATAGCCTTTGAGGTTGCATTTGTTGCAATCCCGCTGAGGGACCAACCCAGCGGCTCGCTTTGTCGCGCCGCGTGTCATTGGCCAGCGCGAACGACAGGCTTAGTTTAGGCTCCGAGGGCACACAGAGCACTACACCGCGCTCCAAGGCGTCCGCCACTCTCTGAGTAGCCGCCTCCGCGCGAGCGAGCGGCTCCAGGACCGAGCTGGCCCCACGAAGTGTGGCGCGGGAGCCTGAGAGGCTCCACGTGAACCTGGTGGCCCAGGGGCCGCCAAGCGTCAGATCTCAGTAAATTTATACCTATAAAATAAAATAAATTCATAACCAAAAAAATCTTTCCACAAAGATTGTACTTGTGAGCTCTATCAGTCATTTAAAAAAGAAATACTGCCTACATTACACAGTCTTTCAGAAACTGAAGGATACAAAGCACTCTGCAACTCACTTTAAGATAAAAGAATAATCTTGAGGGCCTGTGTGGCTCAGTCAGTTAAGTGGCTGTCTTGGGCTCAGATCATGATCCCAGAGTTCTGGGACCCAGTTCTGAGTCATGCTCCCTGCTCAAAGGAGAACCTGCTTCTCCCTCTCCCTCTGACTGCTGGGCTGCCTGCTTGTGCTATCTCTCTGTCAAATAAATAAATGAATTCTTTAAAAAAATTAGAATAATCTTGACAATAAAACCTGTTATGGATATTATAAGAAAAAAATTATAGACCAATATACTCCTGAACATATATGCAAAAATTCACATAAAATTACTAGCATATAATATCCATTGATGTGTATGTAAGGATGAGTACCAAGCGGAGTTTACCCCAGGAATATAAAGTTGGTTTAACATTCAAAAATCAAGTAATGCACTCCGCTTATTTATAGAGTGAAAGAGAAAAAAAATATTATTATTTCAATAGATGTATAAAAATATGTGACAAAAACCAACATTCATTCATGATTTAAAAAAAGAAAATCAGAGGGCCTGGGTGGCTCAGTCAGTTAAGCGCCTGCCTTCGGCTCAGGTCACGATCTCCAGGTCCTGGGATTGAGCCCTGTCTGGCTCCTGGTTCCGCTGGAGGCCTGCTTCTTCTTCTCCCACACCCCCTGCTTGTGTTCCTTCTCTCGCTGTCTCTCTCTGTCAAATAAATAAAATCTTTAAAAATAAATGAAAAAAAAATCAGCAAACTTCCCCAATGATAAAGGAAACTATGATAAACCTGCAGAAAATATACTTAGTCATGAAATAGTATACATTTTCCCCATAAGATCAGGAATAAGGGCAGGTTCTTCACTTTCATCATTCTTATCCATCATCGTACTTTATTCACAGATGACACGATTTTGAAAAGAAAAATTCTAAAGAATATACAAAAAAGCTACTAGAACTAATTGAGTTTAGAAATGGTGTAGGATGCAAGGTCAATATGCAAACAGCAAATGTATTTCTTTTTTTTAAGATTTTATTTATTTGTTTGTTAGTTGTTTATTTATTTATTTTTATTTTTAAAAAGATTTTATTTATTTATTTGACAGAGAGAAAGAGATTACAAGTAGGCAGAGAGGCAGGCAGAGAGGGAAGCAGGCTCCCTGCTGAGCAGAGAGCCTGATGCAGGTCTCAATCCCAGGACCCTAGGATCACAACCTGAGCAGAAAACAGAGGCTTAACCCACTGAGCCACCCAGGCACCTGGTTTATTTATTTATTTATTGAGAGAGAGAGAGTGTGTGTGGAGGGGTGCAGAGGGAGAAGGAGATTGAGACTCTCAGGCAGACTCCAAGCTGAAAGAAAAGTCTGGCTTCCAGCTTCATCTTACAATCCTGAGATAATGACCTGAGCCAAAATCAAGAGTCGAATGCTTAACTGACTGAGTCACCCAGGTACCCCAGCAGTTGTATTTCTATATACTAGCAGTGAACAATTGAAACTGTGATTGAAATTTATAAATAAAACAAAATCAATATCATTAATAATAGCTTGAGAGTCTTAGAGACAGGGCTGGCAAAATATGTAAACATGGACATTAGAAACTACAAGACACAGTTGAGAGAAATTTAAAAAATCTAAGTAAATATAGAGATTTATCATGTTTATGGATCAGAAGACTGATTATTGTTAAAATGTCAATCCTCCTTTCTAAGTGATCTATAGATTCAATGTAATCACAATCAAAATCTGAGAAGGCATTTCTGTAGAAATTGACAAGATGACTCCAAAATGTATATGAATTTATAATAGCTAATAATTGTAAAAATGAAGAACAAGTCAGGAGGACTCAAATTTTTGATGATATGATATAGCTACAGTGACAAGGCAGTGATGGTGGGGTGCAAAATCGATATATAGATCAGTGGAACAGAATACATAGTCCAGAAATACATCCAAAAGCATATAGTCAATTGGCTTTCAACAGAGATGCCAAGATACCTCACAGGGTATCCTTGATCTTCATCTGATATCCTGCACTGAAAATAATTTGAAATGGATCATATACATGAATATAAAACCTAAGACTATGAAACTTGTTTATCATGAGGTCACTAGGAGATTCTAAGATCTCACTATCACTGCCCTTGCTATCATGTTAAGGTTTTTGAAATGGTGTCTTGGGTCATACTTATGTAAATAAAAAGAAATCTCATGAGTTCTAAGGCATTTTTATTATAAAATGCAACCCAGAAAAATTAAAAATGTAAACATTAGTGAAATAGCATAAGATGAACCCTCTTAATAACCATAACTCAGATCAATAAATAAAACTTATAGCCTCCCTAGAAGCTCCTCTATATGCCCCATCCTAATTGAAGCCCCCCTTTTCTACCCTTAAGTAACCACTATCCTGACTTTTTTAGTAATCATTTTCTTTGATTTCTTTTTGTTTTTATCTTACAAGTATTCATACCTGGACATTATACTTTAGTCTTGCCCTTTAAAAAATGTTTATGTTTATTTAAAGTCTTTACTAATGTACAGGCTTTTGCTGCATTTCTTTTTCTTACACATTAGCTATGGAAAAACTTGGGCTGTTTGACTTGTGGACTTTCTTAGAGTCTACTTTTTGCTCACTGCCTACATATAGTTCAACCTGATCCTCTTTCCTCTAATTCCTGCAAGTTGGCAACTTAAATAGGAGATTAAAATATTGACTCTAACGTTTTGCCCTTATCAGATATCATTTGGTGATTACAGGTCTGTTGGGACCAACTTGACTTTCAAGTCTTCTGTTGATATTTTACAGTTATCTTTGAGTGAGATCCTGTGCTCTTAACATTAATTAATGCAACCTGCCATATTAATTTGTCTAGTGGCTCTGTCTTGTTATGTCAGAGTCTTGTCTGACTCTCACCCCTTCCATAGCCAGTAAGCCTGTCATTCTTCACTGTGACAACAGAATTCATCATTATCCTGTTTTAGGCCCTCATGACCTTTTATCTGAACTACTAGGACAGACCATTCTCTGGTGCTCTTCCCTCTATCCTCCACCTTCCCCTTTTGAGATACTTAAGTAAGGTTACACAGCTGGTTAATGTTGAATCACGGAACCAACCCAAGTTTTAGAATGAGGATTGTCTCAAAATGTTCCTATGTTTTCTCCCATCTTTGTTCACTGATGAGTTATTTTGGGGAACACTTCTCACACCCAGTACTGCCTTGTGTGTTCTGAATGATAAAGGCCAGGTCTCAAGAGAAAGGCACAACATTGGTGAAACATATACTGTCTCTGGGTGAGCCAAATATCCTTTCACGTGAGGCCATTTAGAGACTGCTAAACAAAAGGGTGAACTATCTGACCAACAGAAGCTAGAAGAAGGAAATGATCAGTTTGGCCTAAAATAGAGAAAGCCTCAAGGAGGGTAAGGACCTTGACCTGGGCCTCAGAACACGGGAAAGATCTAGAAATAAGGTAGGAAAGAGAGAAAAGAACTATCTGACTGAACCCAGGCCCACCCCCATCCTTACCATTAATCACTCTGTCCTGTCTCATGCTGTTTTGTGGGTACAAGTCCACTTATTTCTCCTTTAGAGGTGTTTAGATCTATTGATGGTTTGTGATCACAAAGCACGTTCAGTACAAGCTCTTTATGACATGAAGTCAGGAAATCTGTGTTCTGTACTTCCCCGAGGGCTTTCTCACTTATCTTCAGGTAATAGAATCCGAATCTGTTAACCTTTCTGTATGGGAACTGAGGCATGCACATTTAAAATACGGGTGCCCCATTGAGTCTATAAATCCATTCTTAAGCATCCATCCTAAGGAAATAATGAATGATGCTCACAAAAATCCTATAACAATGTTATAATAAATATGGATGATCAAGTTCTCCTTATACTGTAATGATATTTACCCAGTTGATTTTTCTTAAGTATGAATAGAGAAAACCTTATGCTTTGCACTAAACTGAGTTGTGTGTGGATGTATTTCAGATAAACAACTTTGCCAGAGTTTGACTGATAAGGGTAACCTTATTGCTATTACTCCTTTTAGCCAAGATGGCAAATTTTCCCCATATTTTTTTTTAAGTTTAACAATTTACTATGAGAAGAGTGATGTCAGTTTGTTTTGCATTAAATACATATGTAAAAAAATACATATGTAAAAGTGACCAAATCATGAGTACCTAGCTCAGTGAAGTTTTGCAAAAAACATTTAACCAGTTCTCAATGAAACAAAAGAAAACCCCCCAGACCATTACCAACATTGTAGAAACTCTGTTTCAGTCATTGTTTAAGGTTGCCGCTACCTTGAATTCTAACATCATAGCTTTGCCTGTGTTTAAACTCATAAAACTCATGTACATTATTCCTTTTCACTTTAACTTCTTTATCTCGACATTATGTTTGTGAGATCCAACCATACTGCATGTAGTTGTAATTTGTACATTTTTATTACTGAATAAAACCTCACTGTGTAAATATATGATAATTATTTATACATTTTCCTGATGAAGTACATTCAGGAGATGCCTGGGTGGCTCAGTTCGTTAAGCCTCTGCCTTAGGCTCAGGTCATAATCCCAGGATCCTGCACCAGGCTCCTTGCTCTGCAGGGAGCCTACTTCTCCCTCTGTCTGCCACTCTCCCTGCTTATGCCCTCTCTCTGACAAATAAGTAAATAAAATGCTTTATAAAAAAAGAATATTTGGGTCTGTGCTAATTTCTGACAACATAAAAAATTCTATTATAAACATATGTGTAAATGTTGTTTGGTAAACCAATGCACACATTTTTATTATGGGTATATCTAGAGTGAGATTGCTTGATTGTAAAGTATACATATATTTATCTTTGTTAGACTGTGCCAAACAGCTTTTCAAAGTGGTAGTGCCAGTTCCTGTTGTACCATATCCGCATAAACACTTAACACTTTCTGTCTTTATTATTTTAGATATTCTAGGGGGGAGGGTGTTTAGTGGTATGACATGTTGGTCTTAACTTGTATATCTCTGCAAACTAATGAAGTTGAACATATTTTCACAAATTTATTAGAATTAGGATATTCTGGCTTTTTGAAGTGCTGTTTTAAGGCATTTGCCCATTTTTAAATTAGATTGTCTGTCTTTTTAAAACTTATTTGTAAGAATTATTTATACATTATAGATATGAGCCATTTGTCAAATATATGTGTTCTTTATACCTTTTCCTAGTTTGTGGCTTGATTCATTATTCTTTTAATGGTGTCTTCTGATGAACAGACATTTCTGATATTAATAAAGTGCAATGTACTATTATTTTTATCCTTCATTATTAATGCCTCTTGTGTCCTCTTTAATAATACTGCCTATTCAAGGGAAACAAAAGTAAAAATGAATTATTGGAACTTCATGAAGATAAAAACCTTCTGCACCACGAAGGAAACAATCAACAAAACTAAAAGGCAGTCTACAGAATGGGCAAAGATATTTTAAAATGACATATTTGATAAAGGGTTGGTATCAAAAATCTGTAAAGAACTTAACAAACTCAACATCAAAAAAAAAAATCCAGTTAAGAAATGGGCAGAAGATGTGAAGAAATGCTTTCTTTTCCAGAGAAGACATCCAGATGGCTAACAGACACATGAAAAGATGCTCAACATCATCCATCATCAGGGAAACACCATCAAAACCATCATGAGATATCACCTCACACCTGTCAGAATGTCCAAAATTAGCACGGGAAACAACAAATGTTGGGGAAGATGTGGAGAAAGGGGAAGCCTTTTATACTGTTGGAGGGAATGCAAACTGGTGCAGCCACTCTGGAAAACAGTATGGAGCTTCCTCAAAATGTTAAAAATAGAACAACCCTATGATCCAGCAATTGCACTCTGCATTTTTATCCAAAAGATACAAAAATACAGATTCCAAGAGGGTACATGCATCTCGATGTTCAAAGCAGCATTATCAACAATAGCCAAACTACAGAAAGAGCCCAAACATCCATCAACTGATGAATGGATAAAGATGTGGTATATATACACAATGGAATATTACTCAGCCACAAAAAAAAGAAATCTTGCCATTCACAAGGAGGGGATGCAACTAGAATGTATTATGGCAGGCAAAGTAAGTCACAGAAAGACAAATACCACATGGTTTCATTCATATGTGGAAATTAAGAAACAAAACAGATGAACATATGAGAAGGGAAAAAAAAGAAAAAAGAGAGGGAAACAAACCATAAGAGACTCTTAAAGACAGAGAACAAACTGAGAGGTGATGGAGGGAGGTGGGTGAGGGATGGCTAGATGGGTAGTGGATACTAAAGAGGGTACTTGAGGGATGCCTGGGTGGCTCAGTCAGTTAAGCAACTGTTTTGGCTCAGGTCATGATCTCAGGGTCTTGGAATCAAGCCCTGCATCCGGCTCCCTGATCAGAGGGAAAGGTGCTTCTCCCACTCCCTCTGCCCCTCTACCCATGCTCGTGCTCTTTCTCTCTCTCAAATAAATAAAATATTTTTTTTAAAAAAGAGAGCATTTGATATGATGAGCACTGGGTGTTGTATGTAACTGATCAATCACTGAATTCTACTGTATGTTAACTAACACTGTATGTTAACCAACTAGAATTTAAATAAAAAGTTGAAAAAAAAGTATACTGCCTACTCCAAAGTCATGAAGATGATTTCCTGTGTATTTCTGTCATTCCTGTAGAAAGGCATTGTCTTTCCCATTTAGATCTGCAATTCATTGGGAGTTTATTTTGTGTGTTATTTAGGGTAGAGTCGGCATATACTTTTTTCACATATGGCTATCCAACTGATCTGTTATCACTTTTTAGGGAAAAAAATCTTTTCCCCATTTCACTGCAGTGTCATCTTTGCCATAAATCGACAGTATGTGTAGGTATGTTTCACAGGTCTGTGCATGCATGCATGTGTACACAAATATATTAATCTTTGAGACAATATTACACTATTTATTCATAATTTACTCACTATAGGACTGTATTAAGTTTCATATCTACTGGTGGAGGTTTTGGTGCTCCCTTCTTTAAGGTTCTCTTGGCTACATTTGTTTTTGTTTTGTTTTGTTTTTTTTTTTGCATTTCCATATACATAGTTAGAATTTGCTTGTCAACAAAAAATAACCAGATGAGATTTTTTATATGGATTGCATTGAATTTATAGTTCAATTTGGGAATAATTGACAACTGAAAAATATTGGGTCTTTCAATCCATGAACCCAGTATATCTCTTCTTTAATGTTTCTCAGAATTATTTTATAAGTTTTAGTGTAGAGGTCTTGCAAGTATTTTAATTAGATTTACTTATTTTTTTAAGATTTTATTTTTTTATTTGACAGAGAGAGATCACAAGCAGAGGGGCAGGCAGAGAGAGAGGGGGAAGTAGGCTCCCTGCTGAGCAGAGAGTCTGATGTGGGGCTCGATCCCAGGACCCTGAGATCATGACCTGAGCCAAAGGCAGAGCCACTGAGCCACCCAGGTGCCCCCAGATTTATTTTTAGATATTTGATTTTTAATCAACTTTATTGGGATATAATTTACATACAATAAGATGCACACATTTTAACTATACAGTTCAGCGATTTCAACAAATGTATTTGCCTGTGGAGTCACTATCCCATCAAAGACACAGAACATTTCCCACAGCTAAAAAAGTTATTTTATTTCCCGTTTTATACTCAGAAAAATTTCAACCTTCAAGCCAGGCAAACACTGATTTCATCCAATCTGTATCAACATAAATTAGTTTTGCCTCTTCCAAAACTTTATATAAATGGAATCAAACAGAATGCACTCTTTTGTGTCTGATATCTTTCCCTGAGTATAATGATTTTTGAGATTCATCTATGTTACTGCTTGTACCAGTAGTTTGTTCCTTTTTATGTCTTTGTAGTACCCTAAATATGAATACATCACAATTTGTTTATACATTTACTTGCTGATGGACATTTGGATTGTATCCACTTAGGGGCTATCCTAAATGAAATTGCCATGAACATTCCTATACAAATTTTTAAAAAGATTTTCTTTATTTATTTGTCAGAGAGAGAGAAAGCACAAGCAGGGGGAGCAGCAGGCAGAGGGAGAACAGACTCCCCACTGAGCAGAGAACCTGACTCCAGTCTTGATCCCAGAACAGTGAGATCATTACCTGAGCCAAGGCAGATGCTTAACCGACTGGAGCCACCCAGGAATTTCCCTATACGATTCTTTTTGAGGAAATATGGTTTGAATTTTGCTTGGGAAAATTTGTTAAGAGTGGAATTTTTTTGACATATAGTAAGTTTAACTTTTCAAGAAACTATCAAAAAGACTTTTAAAGTGGTTGAACTTCTCACCAGCAATGAATGAAGTAGATTTCCAGTTGTTCCATGTCTTCAAAAATACTTGGGATTGTCAGACTTTTTTAATTTTAGCAATTCTGTCGGCTATGTTGTGGTATTTCATGGTTTGTGTTTGTTTTACATTTTCCTGATGATTAATGACATTGAGCATCTTTCCATGAGCTCTTTGGTGATTTATACATATATGTACTTTAGTGAAAAACTTGTTCAAATCTGTTGATGACTTTTCATTATATTGTCTGCCTTATTTTGAATTTTAAGAGGCCTTTATATATCTTCTGGATACAAACGCTTTGTTGTTTACACCTATTGAAAATATTTTTTCTCAGCTTCCCATGTCATTTTCTTAACCATATCTCTCACAAAGCAGAAGTTTTTTTTTATTTTAAATTCATTGTCTATGTAAACTCCACTACTATACTACCTTTATTAGTGCATCTTCAGTCTGGAAATCAGGTAATATAATTTTCAACATTTGTGGGTTTTTTTCAAAATTATTGTCTATACTAGGTCCTTCAAATTTCCATATAAATTTAGGGGTAATTTTGTCAAGTTATACAAAGATGCCTGTTAAAATTTTGATTGTGACTGATCTAAATTTATAGATTAATTTGGAGATAATTGATGTCTTAACAGTACTGAATTTTCTGATCCAAGACCTTGGACTTTCTCACATTTATCTTTACATGATATCTTTACATCTATATTTATCTATCTATGTAAAATACATATAATTTTAATTTCCAATTGTTCATCACTACCATATGGGAATACAATTGAGTTTTTTTTAAAAAAATATCCATCTATAGCTGCAACCCCACTGAATTAAAGTACTGGTTCCATAGCAGGTTTATTCCAGATCCCTTAGGATTCTCTAAATACATGATCATGTGATTTGCAGATAAAGACTTACATATTGCCTTTTGAACTAGAAATTTGTGAAGGAATTTTCATTGCTGGTTTTGATTTAATTCTAAAAATTCATTAAGACTGCTGCAATACTGACTCATTGGCACTTCATGGAAGGATCTCGTGTATCTAGGGGCCCCTAACAAGAGGAGCCATCAGCTGCCCTGCATTTTTCCAAGTTCTAAAAAAAGAAGCTGCCTGTAGAGTCTATATTTATATAACGATTTAACAGAAGAGACGGTTGAGTTTTTCCCCCAGCTATAATTCTAATTTTCAAATTAAAATAATTTTCTTTCTCTTTAACAAAAAAAAAGTATATTGGGGTGCCTGGGTGACTCAGTCGGTTAAGCATCTGCCTTCCACACAGGGCATGATAGGGAGTCCTAGAATCAAGTCCCCCACCCATTCCTTGCACGGCGGAAAGCCTGCTTCTCCCTCTGCCTGCTCTGCCAGGTTGTGCTCTCTTTCTTTCTGACAAATAAATAAATACACTTTTTAAAGTACATCGATTTTTAGGGTGCTTAACATAAAAGGAACAAAACAGATATTAAGAATTTTTCAAAATCCACTCTCCTGGACTCTTCCTGACACATCTTTCCATTGCATTTTAATGGAGGGAAAATGGAGAACATTGGCAGCAGTAAGGAAAGTAAGTGGAAGAAGGCATATCCTTAGAGCAGAGAAGAGGCAAGTCCCCAGAGAAGAACTGGGAATGGCCAGCAGGCCCCTGAGAAGATACTGCCCTTCCCCAGCAGGCACAGAAAGGCCCAGGAATATACAAAAAAGGGAGAGCCAGAGAGCCCAGCCTGGTGCTGTTAAAAAGGACCCAGCAGGGGCACCTGGGTGGCTCAGTGGGTTAAAGCCTCTGCCTTGGCTCAGGTCATGATCTCAGGGTTCTGGAATCCAGCCCCACATCGGGCTCTCTGCTCGCTGGGGAGCCCGCTTCCTCCTCTCTCTGCCTGCCTCTCTGCCTATTTGTGATCTCTGTCAAATAAATAAATAAATAAATAAAATCTTTATTAAAAAAAAAAAAAAAAGGACCCAATAGCAGAGGGGAGCTGCGTTGGCCAACTGGCTGTGCGCCACCCGGCGGGCAGAACCCGGCACGGAATGGGGGCGGTGCCACTCGCGGTGACGAAGGCCTCACGTGAGCCGCCAACGCTGACTCGCGCGCCTCGCTGTAGCGTCAGAGCCGACCTTCGCTCGCTCACTTCTCGGTGTCTACACCCGGTGGCCGTTCGGGCGTGCGGGCCAGAAGCGGTCCCGAAGAGTCAGACGCGGAGGGGAAGTAGGTAAGGGACCGGGAGGAGGGGGAGCGTTCCCTGGTCTGGGTGTGGGAGAGCCCACGCGGCCCGCCGAGCCCTACTGGGGGGCCGGTGCCTCGGAGCGAAGCGGAGCAAGGACCGCAGCGCTCACGCCTCCCCGCAGCCCGTGTTTGGCTGCCGAAAACGGTAGGCCGAGGGTTGGAAGCTGGTGAGGCGACGACCCTTAGGAAACACCTGCCTCTTGCATCTCCGCCCCGCCCCCGTCCTTCTTGGTGTAGAAAATGGTGGTCAGCACTGGGGATGGGGTGGCGGGTCCGGGCGGAGCTGGGTAGCGTCGGGTCCGCAGGGAGCGCTCGGCTGCAGCAGCCCCCGCTGCCCCCACCCTGGCCCTCTGCAGTTGTGCAGGTCTAAGTGTCGCGGCGGCGCACTCTCGGCGAGAATCGGGAGGAGGAGGAGACTGCAAGGATAGGCCCAGGTCGGTGCGGGGGACAGTGGGAGCCGGGGGTGGGGGAAACGTGTGGAAAGCCCTGAGACCCCAAATTCCCTCGCGACCCCCGCCCCTCTCCCAGCCCGTCCTCCATCTTGATGCCTGCAGAGGCCTGGGCAGCGATTGGCAGGGAAAATGGTGGGCTTTGAGGGGGCGGGGGAGAGAAGCCACAGGGAGGGCTCGGACCGGGGCCCCCTAGAGGGCGTAGGAAGCCTCTGATGTGGGAAAATGAAATTTTAAAAAGCCTAAGAGATCCAGGGCTCTGAGTCTTGGAATGTGCATAGTAGGGCCTCTGTCCTCGGTGCTGATCAGTCCCTCTAAGAAAATAATTTCTTCTCTCATCTTTTGTCTCTCAGGAGCAATGGCGTCCAAAGAGGAACAAGCAGTAAAAAATCTCAACGTGGAGAATGCCAAACAGGAAAATGAAAAAAAGGATGAAAAGGAGCAAGTTGCTAATAATGGAGAGCCCTTGGCCCTCCCTTTGGAAGCTGGTGAATATTGTATGCCTAGAGTAAATCGTAGGCGGTTCCGTGTTAGGCAGCCCATCCAGCAGTATAGATGGGATATGATTCAGAGGCTTGGAGAACCACAGGGAAGAATGAGAGGGGAGAATATGGAAAGGATTGGGGAGGAGATGAGACAGCTGATGGAAAAGCTGAGGGAAAAGCAGTTCAGTCATAGTCTGCGGGCAGTTAGCACCGACCCTCCTCACCATGACCATCATGATGAGTTTTGCCTTATGCCTTGAATCCTGATGTTTTCCCTGAAGTTAATAGGAAGACACACCTTCCTAAAGTTAATGTTCTCAGTGTACCTTTTTTGTCAACCTTTTGGTGTTACATGTTTCTTGTGGGTCTCCTATGACCAACTTCTAACTGAATGTTGTATTTTGACCCAAAATGTAAGATTCTGTCAGCAAGGGAGTTTTACCCTATTGCATGGCAAGATGTTCAGTATATATTGTGAAGTTAATAAAGCAGTTTAAAAGACATTCTCTGTATTCTCTTTTAGTTCAGATCTTCTATATTTTATACATGAACACACAATTGAAGTATATAAAGTAAAAAGTTAAAGTGTTCATCTCTTTATGGTAGAATTATGAATAATTTTTATTTTTTATCTATATTTTCTCATTTCAGAACTAAACACCTATTACCTAGTGAAAGGGTTTGGCCACCTGATAAAAGCAGTGTGAGCACTTACCTAAACAGTTGTGACACAATCTCAGTTTTAGCTTACCTCTGGATCTCCTATTTAGAAGTATAAACCTAATAATGATAGGAGACAGATCTCTTTAAGAATCATACTTATATTAAAAAAGTCATACTTATAAAGAAAAATCATACTTATCAGCAAGATGATAATAGCTCCAAGAGCTGCCTTGTATACTTAGTGAAGCCTAAGTTTGTAAGTTCCCACCGGAATGTGCATGACCCAACACTTTATTCCCTTCAGCTATTTGGGAAAGTTTCCAAAGCCAGGTCTTTACGTGAACTAAGGGGTAGGTCCTTCTGTTCCTTTGCTACTGTGCCCCACTTCCATCTTCTCCCCTGGGTATTAATGTTCAGGAATCCTCAAGGTGAGAAAGTCTCACTGATTTTTTTCTGGAACACTCAATAAATTGCATCCTCACTCTTATGAAAGTGTGAATAAGTCCCCTCTCCGTTTTTAGCTTCATGAAAAGACCATATCTGTCTAGTCTTCTCTTAGATGTGTAGTTCTTTTCTAAGAAACCTCAGTTCATTATATTATATTAAAGATGTGTAATGCGACACTGGTCACTTTCAATCTGAGACAATCCTTCCTTATCCCAGCCCCCTGAAACCTATGAGTGTAAAGAACTAACTTACATTGAGTTGGATACCAGGAGATTATGTCAATGAATTCAGTGGATAACCAAATGTGGGTAATTATGAGAAGTCCATTGGAGGACTATTCGGTTTAAACGTCCCAGTAGAACTTGAGAAATGAAATTGCCTTGGAGTGTGCTATGTAGGTGAAATACATATGTATGAAGACAGTCTTGTATGGAAATAAACTTAAAAGTTAGGATTCTCGGGTGCCTGGGTGGCTCAGCTGGTTAAGTGACTGCCTTTGGCTCAGGTCATGATCCCGGAGTACCAGGATAGAGTCCCACATCAGGCTCCCAGGGAGCCTATTTTTCCCTCTGACCTCCCCCTCCCCCGCTTCCCTGCTCTCTCTCACTTTCTCTCAAATAAATGAAATGTTTTTTTTTTTAAAGCTAGGATTCTAAAACGGAAGTTGGCAAACCCCACAGTCCATGAACCAGATTTGGCCTGTTGATTACTTTTGTGGCCAATGAGCTAAGATCAAATTTCACATTTTTATTTAAATGGTTGAAGAAAATCAAGAATATTTTTTATATGTAAAAATTACATGAAATCAAATTTTTGGTGTCCATAAATAAAATTTTATTGGAATATAGCCATATGAAGGAATGTATATACTATCTGTGACTGGTGTTGTACTACAGTAGCAGTGTTGAGTAGTTGCGAAAGAAACAGTATGGCCTGCCTGCAAAGCCTACATATTTATTATCTGGCCTTTACAGAAAAAGTTTTCCAAACCCACTCTGGAATATAACATCACAATAGCAGTTAGGAAACCAAAGGTAAAAACAGATAGGCAGGTGAAAACACGTAACACAGCAAACCCCAGACATGAATCAGATGCCTAAGTAATTCCAAAACTCTCCCTCCTCCAGGTCCTTGAGACATAAGAATATTCATGCAGGACAGAAGTTTATAAAGATAAAGGCCAGAGTTGAAAGGGCAGGAAGACTGATGAACAGAGAAGCTTATGCCCTACCATACTTCCTACACTTGATTGTCAATATTAGCACCAGCTTTCCTGGAATACAGAAGCATTCTGGTTTCACTGACCTAACAATATTCAGCAGTTCCTTGAGAAAAAACTGGAAATTCACATGTGAACTCATGGTGTATTGTAATAGAAGATTAGGTATGCATATACCCCCCAAAATGTACATCTTTTCCGTGTAAGGCAGATCCAAGTTGCCTTGTTAACCTCAGAGATCCTAGTCTCTGGGGCGAGCCAGACTGCTATTAACCAGCTTCCCTTGGTTCTTAATAGTGTTTGGGATCTGAAGGGGTATCTGAGGGAGTAGTGTAGTAATGGTCAGTCTCCACATAAAATGTTAAGGCAACAACCAGCAGAAAGTGAGCAAAAGCCCGTAAGAGAATACGGTATGAGGTTCCTTCAAGGGAAATAGCCCATAGCTAAGTTTCTGACTGCATTTGCCTATCTATATCATTTCTGTATGTTATGTGGTAAGCCTTCTTTTCTCCCTCAGAGTGGCCATTCTCCACTGAAAGATGAGCAAATTCTTCCTGTGAATGCCTACAAATTTTAGCAAAGATTAGGGATTCTGTCCTGGTTCTCAAAAAAGAAACCTACTGGGCCATTGGCGTTTTAGCACAGAATGTACATCTAGTAGATATTTGGTGAATGAAAAACTCAACAAAATAAGTATGATTTACTGGTATTCAGCAAATGGTAAGTATGCACATCTTTGAATCCTTATGTATTTCTTTTTTTAAGATTTATTTATTTATTTATTTGACAGAGAGATCACAAGTAGGCAGAGAAGCAGACAGAGAGAGAGGGAGAAGCAGGCTCCCCGCCGAGCAGAGAGCCCAATGCAGGGCTCGATCCCAGGACCCTGGGACCACGACCCGAGCCAAAGGCAGAGGCTTTAACCCACTGAGCCACCCAGGCACCCCTCCTTAAGTATTTCTAACAGAACTGAGATGATAATGCACATAATGTCTCATGACTTTTGAATAAAAACAATTACCTTTTTTTTTTTCTTAAAAAAAGATCAAGTCAATTGAAGGAAATTCAGAAAATGAATTTTAAAGGCCACCTTGTGACCAAAGAAAGCAATGCAGTTTGAACTTTTTAGTCAGAGGCAGAGCAGGGAGAATACACAGACACTGGACTCTTCCAGGAAGTCCAGAGAGCAAAAGAACTTTGGTTGGAGGTGAAATAAAACCTTCATGATTAACTAACATTTAAGACACCAAGCTGCGGGGCACCTGGGTGGCTCAGTCAGTTAAGCGTCTGCCTTCCGCTCAGGTCAGGATGCCAGGGTACTGGGATTGAGCCATGAATAGCATCGGCTCCCTGCTTAGCGGGGAGCCTGCTTCTCCCTCTGCCCCTCACCCCGTTCGTTCTCTCTCTCTCTCTCAAATAGATAAATAAAAACCTTTTAAAAATAAATTAAAAAACCAAGCTACATTTATGCTTCAAATAAAAATAGAATAACAGGGTCTGGATTTAACTTCCTAACCGAAACAATGAAAACCTGGACAAAATACATGAAGCAACAGTTCTCAGTTATTTAACCTCAGACAACTGGAGGGGAAGTTCCTTGAGAAGGTAGAAACAAATAATATGAGCATTCTGATTACCCCCAGCTTACTCTGTATTGTTAGATTTATTTATAACATACGGAGAAGTAAAATGTATGTCAATAATAGCACAAAGACCAGAGAGAGGGAATGGAAGTATAACATTTTGAAGTTCTTATTCTACACATTAATATCATTTGAAGGTAGATTCTGAAATGTTAAAAATGTATATTACAAACCTTTCAATAATCATGAAAAAAGTTGTAGCTGATGAACCAACATATGAGATAAAATGGAATCTTGAAAATAGTCAGTAGAAAATATCGAGGAAGGGTTGCCTGGGTGGCTCATTTGGTTAAGAGTCTGCCTTCAGCTCAGGTCATGATCCCAGAGTCCTGGGATCAAGTCTTGTCTCGGGCTCCTTGCTCAGCCAGGAGCCTGCTTCTCCCTCTGCCTGCCACTCCACCTACTTGTGCGTTTTCTCTCTTTCTCTGACAAATAAATAAATAGAATCTTTTAAAAACGTTAGAGAAAAAAGAACAAAGAGCAGATGGGACAAATGGAGACAAATAGCAAGATGGTTGATTTAAACCCAAGCATATCAATGTCAATAATCACATTAATGTAAATGGTCTAAAAATACCTCAATTACAAAGCAGAGACTGTAAGATAGTATAGAAAGGAAGGCAAATATATGCTGCCTATAAACACCTTATTTTAAATTTGAAGATACAAATTGATTACAAGTAAAGGAATGGAAAATTGTGGATAATCTTAACATCAATCAAAGCTTGAGTAGCTATATTGATATCAGATACAATAAATCTCAGAGCTAAGAATAATACCAGGGATATTACAGTCAATACATAATTTTAAGTCGTAAGTTTGTCAAGAGGACATGACGATCCTAAACATTCACATATTATAGTGCTTTAAAATACAAGGAGCAAAAACTGACAGAATCACAAGGAGAAACAGATAAATCCACAATTACAGTCAGAGATTTCAACACCTTCCCTAAAATTGATATAACAAGTAGACAATCAGCAAGTACACATAGGACCTGAAGAACACCATGAAACAACTTTTCTAGTTGACTATGGTAGACCTTGCCACCAACAACAGGAGAATGTGCATTTGTTTGGTTTGCACATAGAACATTTACCAAGATAATCTATATTCAAGGTCATAAAATAAGTCTCAGTAATGTTAACAGGATTCAAATCATAAAATGTATGTTTTCTGGGGTGCCTGGGTGGCTCAGTCCTTAAGTGTCTGCCTTCAGCTCAGGTCATGATCCCAGGGTACTGCAGTTGAGCCACACATTGGGTTCCCTGCTTGGCTGGAAGCCTGCTTCTCCCTCTCCTACTCCCTGTGCTTGTGTTCCCTCTCTTGCTGTGTCCCTCTCTGTCAAATAAATAAATTAAATCTTTCTTGAAAAAGTATATTTTCTGAGCACAGTGAAATTAAATGAGAAATGAATAACAGAAAAATATCTGGAAAATCCCAAATATTAAATTAACATCAAACAACGCATGTCTAAATAACCTAAAGAAGAAATCGAAGAGGAAATTATAAGGCACTTTGAACTGAATGAAAATGAAAACATATGATAATTTGTGAGATGTGGTAAAAGAACCACTCAGGCAGAAATTTAGAGCACTGAACATATAATAATAGAATAGAAAAAGCTCTATAGCTATTAAATAAATAGAAATTAGAGAGAGAGAGAGCGAGCAAGCACGAGCAGTGGGGAGGGGTAGAGGGAGAGGGAAAAGCAGGCTCCCTGCTGAGCAAGGAGCTCAATGTGGGACTTGATCCCAGGACCCTGGGATCATGACCTGAGCCAAAGGCAGATGCTTAACCTATTGAACCACACAGGCACACAATAAATAGAAATTTTTTAAAAAAGTTTTTTTTGAGGTATATTTAATACCCAATGTTATACTAGTTTCAGTTGTACAACATAGTGATTTGACAATTCTGTGTGTTAAGCTAAGCTTATCATGAAAATAAATGGAAATTTTATTTAAAACACCTCCTCCAAAGAAAACTCTGAGTCAAGATGGCTTAACTGGTAATTCTACCAAACATTTAAAAATTACATAATACCAATTCTATGCAAAATCTTTCAGAAAATTAAAGAGGAAGGAATAGCTCCCAAATCATCTTATGAAGCTAGAATTACCCAGATAACTAACCAGACAATTATATTACAAGGAAAGATAACCACAAACTGATCTCCTTCATGAACATATATGCAAGATTTCTTAGTAAAACTTTAGTAAAGTAGACTCCAATTATATATACAAGATACAATACACCATGACCAAGTAAGTTTTATCCCAAGGATTTGAGGTAGTGTTAATGTTTGAAAATCATTGTAATTCACCACATTAACATAAAAGAGGAAAAACATATGATCATCTCAGTGGCTAATGAAAAATCATTTGCTAAAATTAAAAAATATATATTACTGATTAAAATACTCAACAACCACATGTAGAAGAGATGCTCCTCAACCTGGTAAGATACATCTACAAAAATACCCATACATAATGATGTGTATGTTACATAAAGACTAAATTTTTCCCTCCTAAGATGGAAAACAAGGCAAAATAGACATGTTCACAAATTAGGTTCAATGTTGTATTAGAAGTTCTAGCCAGCACAATAAGAAAAATAAATAAGTCATACGGATTGCAAAGGAAGAAATAGAAAATATTCACAGAAAACAATAATCTATATAGAAATTTTTTGTAATATACAAAAAAGCTACTAGAGCTTTGGGGCACCTGTTGGCTCAGTTCGGGGAGCGTGCAACCCTTGGTCTTGGGGTTGTGAGTTCAAGATCCATGATGCTTATAGAGATTACTTAAGAATAAAACCTTAAAAAAGAAAAAGCTACCAGAGCTAATAAATGAGTTCAGAAAGGTTGCAGGATACAAGATTGAAATATAAATTCAGTTGTATTTCTAATTTTCTGAGACTTCCATAAAAAATTGCTGTAAACTTGGTGGCTTAAAAAAAAACAAGAAATGTATTGCCTTGTAGTTTTGTAGGCCAGAGGTCCAAATCAAGTTATCAGCAGTGCTATGTTCTCTCTGCAGTCTCTAGAAAGGAATCCTTCCTTACTTCTTCCAGCTTCTAGTGGCCCTAGGCATTCCTCGGCTTGTGACAACATAACTCCAATTTCTGCTTCTATTCTGTGTCTACGTGTTCTCTGTCTCCTCTAAGGATACATCCATTGGGTTTAGGACCTACCCTAAGCCAATATGACCTCTTTCAATTCTTTTTTTTTTAAGATTTTATTTTTAAGTAATCTCCATAGCCAAGATGGGTCTCAAACTCACAACCCCGAAATCAAGAGTTGCATGCTCTACTGACTGAGCCAACCAGGCACCCCTCATCTCAATTCTTAATAAATTACATCAGCAAAGACCTTATTTACATATAAGGTCATGTTCTGAAGTGCTAGGTGGACATGAATTTGGAGGGAAATCATTCAGTCCTCTACAAGCAATGAACAATCAAATTAATTTCTAAAACAATATCATTTACAATAGCATCAGAAATATGAAATACTTAGGGATAGATTTGGCAAAAGATACTCAAGACCCACACATTGAAAACTATAAAACATTGATGACATACATTGAACCCACCAAACTCAGAAAAAGAGATCAGATTTGTGGTTACCAGACATGGGGGAATGGGAGAAAAGTGGTCAAAAAGTACAAACTCCCAGTTGTAAAATAAATAAGTCATGGGGATGTAATGTAAAGCATAACTATAGTTAACACTGCTGTATGATTTATAGGAAAGTTGTTAAAAGAGTAGTAGATCCTAAGAGTTCTCATCACAAGGAGAAATTCTTTTCTTTTCTTTTTATTGTACCTTTATGATATGATGAATGTTAACTAAACTTACTGTGGTAATCACTGCATAATATATGTAAATAAAACCATCATGTTATATATCTTAAACTTACACAGTGATGTATATCAATTATTTCTTGATAAAACTGGGGGGCAGGGAATGGAAACAACCCAAGTGTCCATTTACAGATGAATAGATAGACAAAATAGAGTATATATATATAAAATGGAACATTATTCAGCCTTAAAAATAAATGAATTTCTGACACACGCTATAATACAGATGAACCTTGAAGTCATTATGCTAAGTGAAATAAACCAGACAGAAAATGATTTGTGATTTAACTTATGCAAAATACCTAGAGTAGTCAAACTCTTAGGGACAGAATGTAGAATGGGGTTTGCCAGGGGGTATAGGGAGTGGGGCAAGAGGAGTTAGTTTAATGGGTATAAAATTTCAGTTTGGGAAAATTCAGGAAGCTCTGGAGATGGATGGTGCTGATGGTTGCACAACAATGTGAGTGTACTTAATGCCACTGACACGTATACTAAAATATGGTTAAGAGGGAAAATTTTGTTATGATAACTTACCGTTATCTAAAAAAATTTGCAGGTCATTCTTCCAAGCCCATCATTGCCTTCAAAGTCTACGAACACCTCAGCCACGAAAACATGACTCACATCAACCTGAGTAGGTGTCTTCTTAGAAAGGACATCCTAATCCCACATCTTAGATGACATCACCTCAACCCAGAAGGATGTTACTAGAAGGATGTTGCTTCAGATGACTTTGTCTCAGTCCATTATCTCACCATTGGAGATGACTTTGCTTTCTACACAAAGGAAGACTTCACCCCAGACACTGAGACTATCATCTCAACAGCGCCTATATGCTGCCTTTCCAAAGATAATGACAAATTGAACACAATATATTGATTGCTTTTCTTCTTTTGATATTTGGGATTCTATTACATTTCTTGAGGTCATTGTTTACTTAGCCCATGAACCTAGTGTATGTTTTGCTCTCTGCCAAAAGGTATACTATATACCTCTACACTCCATGTCTAAAGGAAAATCTTGTAGAGATTACTATTATTAATGCCATTCTAAAAATTAATGGAGATTATTGCTTTCCTTAGGAAGCAACCACCTCCTAGACCACTCCTTAATTAACCCGGTTATGGCTGGCCTATAAGGACTTCTTATTCTTCTACTTGTTACTCTCATAATAAAAGGTCTTCTATGCCTTTAGGGCAACTATGTCCTACTCTATGTAAGTCTTTTCTACTATTTGAGTCACTCAAATATCCTATCTTTTTTTGCAAAGGTACCATCTTGAGTCAATTTTGAGGCCCTGGGTGGAGGCCGGTTACTTGAGCTTCTTGAGCAGCTGATGAAAGTACACACTCCAGCCACTTCCCATATCATATGCATTCACACTCTGGGACACGATGCACCAGCCCTCTTTGCCCAGGGGCCAGGTATCAGACAACTAAGGACAGCCTCTATACCCTGGAGCCTGAGAAATTATTCAAATTAACCAATCCTCAGAGATTCAGAAAAAATCTAGCTAACCCCACCCCACTAGTAATACATAACCTGCTCTTAGATATCCAACTTCCTGTTATCCAGGTATAACCTGTGTGGCTCTGCCTGGCAATCTTCTCTCTTTTGGAGCTATAAGTAACAAAAAGTTCTGCCTAGTATCTCTTTTTGTGACAGTGTGTTGTGTTCTGCTGTCAAAAGAACCTTTAGGTTTTATAAAGCCATTTACAAAAAGAAACTCATGTCATATATAAAAATTAACTCAAAATGATCAAAGACCTAAATATTTGAGTCAAAACTTTAAAACTCTTAGAAGAAAACAAAAGGGTAAATCTTCATGTCTTTGGATTTGGTAATGGACTTTTAGATATGAAACCAAAAGGAAGAACAACAAAAAGAAAAATATATAAATTGGATTTCATAAAAATTAAGAACTTCTGTGAATAAAAAGACGTTATCAAGAAAGTAAAAAGACAATCTGCAGAATGGAAGAAAATATTTGCAAATCATATATCTGCAAAGGGGCTGTATCCAGAATACATGAAAAACTCTTAAAATTCTTAAATTAAAATTCTTAAAAACACAAAAATGACAACTTAATATAAAAAAATGGGCCAAGGTCTTGAATAGATGTTTCTCCAAAGAAGGTATATAAATATCCAATAAATACATGGAAAGATGTTCAATATCATTAGTCATTAGGAAAATGTAAAAATTGAAAAAATGAAATATTAACAATTGTTTTTGAGATTGTGGATCAATTGGAGCTCTCATGCATTGATGGTAGGAGTGCAAAATGTTGCAGTCACTGTGGAACAGGTTGGCATTTCCTCGAAAAAGTTATACATAGAATTAGCACATGACCCAGCAATTCCATTCTTAGATATATACTCAAAAGAAATAAAAACACACATCCATACAAAAAAAAACTTATATAGAAGTGTTTAAGGCAGCATTTACAATGGTTGAAAAGTAGAAACAACCCAAATATCCATCAATATTTGAATGGATAAATAAAATACAATATGGACATATAATGAAATATTATTCTGCCATAAAAAGGGAAGAAATACTGTACATGAGACAATGTGAATGAACCTTGAAAACATTATGCTAAGTGAAAGAAGCCAGACATGGAAGGTCACATATTGCATGATTCTGTTTATACAGAAGGGAAAAATTGGGGAGTGACTACTTAATGGGTATGGGGTCTCCTTCAGAGTTAATGAAAATATTTTGGAACTAGATAGTAGAGATGGTTTCACAATATTGTGAATGTACTGTATGTCACTGAGCTGTACACTTTAAAATGGCTAATTTTTATGTTACATTACTTTGTTCTAAAAACATAGTCTTATTTGAAAAAAAATTATATAAGTATATTCTCTAGGCTAGTTGGCCTTCATATTTTTTATATTGCATACCCCTCTGAGCATCTAATGATGCTAATGGATCTGATCCTAGGCAAATGCATACACCAAGCAAAAATGTACATATCTTATCTCTCCCCCAACCACACACACATGCACCTCATTTTGAATATAATTCCAGGGGATTCGGAGGTTTCTCTAGTTAAGAATCCTGGAACCCAATGAGTAAGTGCTCTCCTTTTAACAGAGCTCACCTGCTATTTGTTTTTTCCTTTTTCTATCTCACTCCTAAGTAGCTTCTTCTCCATCTCCTCTTTTTTCTCTACCTATAGCTTCTGCTTCTTCATGATGTCAATCTGCTCATGTGTCAGACTTTCTCAGGTTCTTAGGGAACAGATCTTTTCATAAGTGTATAGACTCCACTATCTTCTAAACACATGCAACCTTGCATATCATTTCAGGAGGTCCACAGACTCCCTCAGTTGAGAACACCTGGTCTGGGTCAATCGGTACTGTTAGACTTTTCACAGAGACTGAAACAAACATGACTCAGAGGGCCCAAGGCTGGGGATGGACTGAGCGGCAGCAACCCTGCAGCATGGCTAGGCTCCTCCTATGTGCCCTGTAGGTGAAGATACTGAAGCTGAGAAATCCCTCAAGCTGCACCTCCTAGGTCAAGTGGTAGGCAGCAGACAGGGTCAGAGAACCTTCCCTGGGCACTGTGAAGAAGGACAGAGAGCAGCCAAGCATGGAGGCTCTCCCCTCGGCCATTACTTCTCTGGGCTTTATGGAAACCCTCCGCTGCAGGGGTCTGGAAGGGATCTGTTCTGGTTTCCAGTTGTCAGGACAGAATTCCATCTCTGTTGGAGTTGACTTACCTCTGTGGGAATTTGGGGGAGGGAGGGAAGGAGCCATTTGTTTACTCTGACCTCCCTCTATAGTCCCTCCCTAACAGTCTCCATTTTTCTACCACTGGGCAATGGCAGAGAAAGTTTACTTTCAAAAGGTTTCTATGTTTCTGAATCCTCCTCCCAAATTTCTGTCTCACTTGTTCTTGCATAAAAATGAGGGAGGTTCAGGACAGTGATGTTCAGAAGCCAGATCCTTCTGTACTGGGTTATCTGCCTCCCAAGCCTCCCACTCCCGTGTGTCCAGATAGCACAAAGCCCATCACTTCTCTGATAATGGTGAGGATAGAGTCAGGGGACAGGGCAGAAATGTCACCTTGATCATCTCACCATGTGTGTTCTTGAGTGAGCAAGAGTCAGGTGTCTGAATACAAAGGATGAGAGGCTCTGGAAGGTGAGAAGTGGACTGGAAATTGCGTATTCCTCTCCTCTTGAAAAGACAGGGAAAATCAGACCACGTCTGCATCCCTCAGATCCTTTGCTGCCTTTGCCCAACAGCTAAATCTCTGAATGAAAATAACCATGGGCCAAATTTTCAAGACCGATACTTTGTCAGCCATCAGATTCCAGAAAGTCTACTTAACACTCAGTGATTGTTTGGGGACAATAAATACATGCATTGTTAGTAGAACATGACAGAACTACTTATTTATGAAAATTAAGAAAAATATTTTGTGTGTACCTAATTGAATCCATTTTCCATATAGTAAATATTAGTGCAGTGAACTTAATTTTGGAATCTTGTTGGGGTTTTTCTATCATAAACACATTCTTTGCCCCAAATGAAAATAGCTCTATTTAATTTTTTGCTTATAAGAATAACACATGCTGAGGGAAGTAAATTAAGTATAACTGAAAAAAAATATTTAGAAACAAATAAAATCTCCATTTCAACTATCTGCTTCCCTGACTGACAATCCACCGTGTATCTATTATATGAAGGTCTGGAAGAGAAGAGAAATGAGCATCAGTGGTTGAGTGGAGAAGTAGATTGAGGGGGTAGGTGCTTTGAGATCAAAGGAGAGAAAGAAAAAAATTCCTGAGAGAGGTACCAATTGCTAGTTGCCCTAGGAGATGTAGCCCTTTCCTGATAAGATAGAACAAACACGTACCACAGGGAGAAGGGGCCACATTTGACCTTTGGTATTAGCAAAGACAAAAAAAAAAAAAAAAAAAAAAAAAAAAAGCAGTGAGAGGAGGGGACTTCAGCGCCCCGAGGCGGGAGCCAGCTAGTGAGGGGAAGAAGTGGGCTGGCTCCTGACGCACTTTCTGCTGGTGGGAGGGGAACTAGGGACCCGAGCCCACTGGTGACGTTTCTTTCACGTGATCAGAAGCCGACGTGTGCAGAAGTCCCTCTCCTCCAGGTACCAGCTCCCTATTTTTGTGGAGAGCTTGCAGACTGAGGGACAGAGCGCAACTGCCCTAAAGCCCTGCAGGTAGGTACAAGCTGGAGGAGAAGAGGGAGGGCGCTGGCGTAGGGGTGGTAATTGATAGAGGCTACAAGGGATCCGGTCTACTTTCCAGATGCCACCCCCTCCCACCCCCTCCCACCCCCATTCATTCTGGCGCAGGAAATTGTATGAGTGTTGGGGGACAGGTTTGGGTACCATCTCTTATTTCCCTGGGTAAGTGTGGGCTTATGGCAGACAGAAATGGGAGGAGGCATCTCTCAGGAATGGCCACAAACCCACGGGCACCTGCGGACCCCTGGGGTGGGGGGGGTGGCAGAGGGCAAAGACCCGAGCGGGGCCAGGATTGTATTCTCTCTACTCCTTCCTTCCCCAATGTCCATTTGTTTGGTGCAAGAAACGGAGGGCTTGGCGGGAGGAGATGGAGAGGGACCAGGGGTTGAGAATGGGTCCCGTTGGGATCTCCTAGGAGGTAGGCTATCCAGCTATGTCTGGTGGAGAGGGCCAGGAGAGGCGGATGGCCTTAGTGAGGATATGGCCTGATCTCTGCAGGGCAGCGGGAGAGGGCACAGCCTGTAAACCCGTTGTGGGGAGGGCCTGCGCTCTCTGGATCTCTTCACCTTCCGTCCATTTTGGAGCCGGAAATGGTGGGCTGCAAGTGGGGGGGAGAGGGGGAGGAGGTGCTGCAAAGGAGGGGGACAGAGGTTCAGTCTGGAGACCAGCTCCCTTTTGCGGAGGCGTGTCTTCTAAACTGGGGAGGACTGAGAGGAGATACCATAAGCCAAAATTTTTACTGAATTTGGAAATAATTTGTCTCTTGCATTGTAGGAAAACGTGGTATTTCTGTGTATGTGGAGAGGCAAGGGGTGTCATGAATGCTCTGGACATTTCTGCCCTGCCCCGGTGACTCTATCCTCACCATTATCAGAGAAGTGATGGGCTTTGTGCTATCTGGACACACGGGAGTGGGAGGCTTGGGAGGCAGATAACCCAGTACAGAAGGATCTGGCTTCTGAACATCACTGTCCTGAACCTCCCTCATTTTTATGCAAGAACAAGTGAGACAGAAATTTGGGAGGAGGATTCAGAAACATAGAAACCTTTTGAAAGTAAACTTTCTCTGCCATTGCCCAGTGGTAGAAAAATGGAGACTGTTAGGGAGGGACTATAGAGGGAGGATCAGAGAAGCAAGGGAAAGGGCAAGGGGTTGGCAGGATTTGGGGAAGTTTTGACAACTATAGTGTGACAAGGATCAGTCTCCCAGTTGCCAGTCATTCACTCCTCAACCCTTCATTCACCCTGTCTCCTGTCTCTCTACAGGTCTTCAGGTCTGTGGTTGTAGGCACCAACCCAGACAAGAGAAGAAAAGACCTGCAGGACCAGTGCAGGTCAGTGGGCAAAAGTAACTATCCCAGGACCCCTGGGAGTAAGAGGGACTTAAGCTTGATCAGAAGCTGAGGAGGCCACTACCTGCCAACCCTCCTCCAAGCCACTCTACTGCAGTCTCAGAATACATGGCCTCTGTCAGGACTCTAAGGGAAGAAACGTGGTGCTTTATGGCTGGTGAGGACCTAGGGGAGAACAAGGAAGTGAGAGACAAGAAGCATGGCATCTGTGCAGCCCCTTGAAGATATTAGAGTAGCCCTGAAATCTGAGAAGTGGCCATTATTCTATTGGGTCTGCAGTTCTAGAAGACTTAAAACTGCAGGCAAGGAAAAACAAAACCGGCCAGGATTCCTGCAGGTCAGTGTAAGTTGGGATGACCCAGTTAAAATTGTCACTGGCATAGCTAATGCCAGAGCAAAGTTCAGGGACAAAACTGCTCTTACACACTTCGTGGCACACCTCAGTTAAATGCAGAAAGAAGCACTTGTGGAAGTTTGTGTAAAGTTGTATCACATAAACATGTGTGAAGTGCTAAGGAAAGGAAAAAAAAATGTCTGGGTGGGAGGGCATCTGTCATTTGGGATAGGGAGAGCAAAACCCTAAATCATAAAAGGCAATTATTTTCAAGCGTTGTTTTCCCCAATCTGAGTCCTCCTTTATGTCTCCTCGGACAGGCAAAGAAGAGAGAATCACAACATGGAAAAGATCTACGAAGAAAACAAAGGACAGCCAGAAAACGAAGGAACTCTAGAAAATGAGGGAAAGCCAGAAGATGAAGTTGATACAGAAAATGAAGGAAAATCAGATGAAGAAGAAAAGCTGGAAGTGGAGAAGAAGCCAGGGCAAGAGGGAAAGCTCCAGAATGAGGGGCAGCCAGATGACGAAGGGCAACCAGAAGATGAGGGAAAGGAAGAAAATCAGGGCAAGTCTAAAGATGAGGGAAAACCACACGGTGAGGGCAAGCCAGAATCCCTGGCAAAGCCTGAGGGTGAGCCTCGGGCTGCAGAAAAGCGCCCAGCTGAAGATTATGTACCCAGGAAAGCAAAAAGAAAAACGGACAGGGGGACAGACGATTCCCCCAAGGACTATCAGGAGGACTTACAGGAAAGGCACTTGGGCAGTGAGGAGATGATGAGAGAATGTGGAGATATGTCAAGGGCTCAGGAAGAGCTAAGAAAAAAACAGAAAATGGGTGGTTTTCACTGGATGCAAAGAGATGTTCAGGATCCGTTTGCCCCAAGGGGGCAGCGGGGTGTCAGGGGAGTGAGGGGCGGAGGTAGGGGCCAGAAGGACTTAGAAGATGTTCCATATCTTTAATGCCTTTGGCCTTTAATTCTGATCTCTCTTATGGGAATATTGCCTACCTTGCTTTCCCTGGCAGGCAGTTGCCGGGCTATGTGCTTTAACCTTATGCTGATCCGTTGCTTTAGGTGTCACTCTCCGTTACCAGCAGCCTTTTGACCCAACTGCAGCACTCTGTCTTTCAGTAGGGGACTTTCACCCACGTGCATGGAAGAGAGATGTTCATGATACATTGCAAAATATTAATAAAAAAAAGTTTTCAGAACTACATGTATGGTATCAGCTCATTTTTGAAAAAAAATACAGTTACATAATACATCCATGAGTAGGAAAAACTATGAAATTGAGCAAATTCAAAGGGAAATAGTGGTTTTCTCTGTGTGGTGGCAATGGAAGAGATTATCTTCTCTTGTCTGTTTTTTTCCTTAAAAAAACATAGATGACTTTTGTCATAAAATAAATAATAAATATTTTAAAAATGAGAAAATACATACCATGCAATCAAAATTACAGTTCAGTAACTTTATGAGGGCAGGGAGACACTTAAAATTCCTGTTGTCAGGATGTGAAGTGTTGAGTAAAACTCATATTACTTCTGGCACTCGAGACTGGAGGAATCAACCTGACAGTGATTACAGATCCATTGTTGTAACAGTCTTACCATCTGTGAAATGGGGATAAAACTTCTCTTCCAGGGCTATGGAGAAGATCAGATGAGGTAATGAGTATGAGCAGTACTGGGCAGACTCCTACCCTCTGCTCTGCACTAGCAGAACCAGAACTCTGTCAGATGTTGCGGGGAGGGCTGAAGGAAGTCTCACTTGTGTCCAGGAATAAGTCCTGGAAGCTATTAGGTGGGTGCCACTTTATATTGGGGAATACTACGTCTGATGTCCACTGTGCATCTTCTTATGGGTTCTGCATCCCGCTAAGGGACTCATTGCTGTTGGTGAGCTAGAATCCTCAAGGTAACAAAACTCCTTTGATTTCCCTAGAGTCTCCACTGAGTTGATTCCCCTCTACATTCCGTGCTGAACTGTGGATGATGCCTCTTCTCATGTTATACTGTAGTTTTATTAATCCTGACATGAGATGTGGAAAAATGCTTTGTAGAACCTTAAGTAATATATTTTTCAGACATTATAATTACCCCATTAGACTTGCTGTTTTCAAAGCGGAGAATTTATCTCACTGATTTCGGTCCCCACAATATATAATAAAAGTTTTCAAAAAACAGCATATTAATTATCAAGTCAGAAGGTCTCAATTCTTGATCAAGTTCTGTCCTTGATTGAATATGCAGCTCTAAGCACATCCATTCATTCTTTAGAAACCAAGTCTTGCCACTCCAAAAGGAACACAACAGGAGATGGGTTATATGACAATTCATTGCTCATGATTTCAACATTGGATATGGTAGTGTTTCTCAAAGTTTGCTAGCTGCCAGAAGATCACCTGCATTAAAATCACCTGGCTACCTTGTCAAAATTTCAGAATCCTGTTCCCATCTCAGACCCAGTATATCAGAATCTCTTTTGACTTGTCCTCACAATGTCTGTGTGTGCGTCCTTTGTTTTTAGTTCATTTTTATTTTTATCAAATAGGATACCTGTAAAAAATTTTAAAAATCCAATAGTGCAAAATAATTTATTATTAAAAACTTCAGTCTGTCTTGCCATTCCACATTCTCATTCTCCAGAGTCAACTACCATAAATATTTTTGGTTTCTTCTAGTATTTACTTCCATATTTCTGAATAATATGCTTATGTTGCTATTTCTTTTTTTTTAAAACAGCTTGATTGAAATGTAACTCACATACGACAAAACTCACCCTTTTAAAGATTTTTTATTTATTTGACAAAGAGAGAGAGACAGTGACAGAGGGAACACAAGCAGAAGGAGTAGGAGAAGAAGAAGCAGGCTTCCTACAGAGCAGGGAGCCTGACAATGGCTTGATCCCAGGACTCTGAGATCATGACCTGAGCTGAAGGCAGATGCTCAACGACTGAGCCACCCAGGTGCCCCCAAACTCACCCTTTTAAAGTATACAATTTAGTAGTTTTCTAAGTATGACAAAGCTCTGAAACCATCATCATTATATAGTTCTAGGATATTTCCATCACCCTAGAAAGAAACCTCACACCCATTAGCATATAATGGTGTTCTCATTTTCTCCCCCCCACACCCTGGGCACCTGACAAACACTGATCTACTTTGCCTCTACAGATTTGTGTATTCTAGACATTTCATATGTATATATATGGAATCATACAATATACAAACTTTCGGTAGCATAAAGTTTTCAAGGCTCATCCACATTGCAGTGTATATCAGTACTAAAAATTCCTGTACATGTTTTCTTCCCTTTTAAAATAAACTTTATTGAGAAGACAAAATATAATACTTACAAGTACAAAAATGATGGTTCTGCCTTAGTTTATTATGTAGATAACCTTAGTACGTGGTAATGATTATGTCCAAAGTTGCTTTTACTTCATCTGTATGCTTTGAATGATTTTATGAAGAGATACTCTAAATTTAATCGACTTGTTTTTGTCTGTTTTAAAGAAAGCACAGGTGTGTAGCATTTGACAAACTAGTTATTCATTTCTGCTGGAAGAAGCAAATGTATTTTTTAATTGTTTTTTTAAATTAAAACTTTTTTCAGTTTTATTGAAATATAAGTTACATATATTACTATATAAGTTTAAAGGGTACAGCATATGGGTTGATATATGTATCATATACATTGTACAATAAAATACATGTATAGTAAAACACTTATTACAATAAATGTAGTTAATACCCATCATCTTATATAGATACAATAAAAAGAAAAGGCAAAAAAAATTCTCCTTGTGATGAGAACTATCAGGATTTACTCTCTTAACTTTCATATATAATGTATAGCAGTATTAACTTTTTGCATTTATTAATTGATTTTTTTAAAAGATTTTATTTATTTATTTCACAGACAGAGATCACAAGTAGGCAGAGAGGCAGGCAGAGAGAGAGGGGGAAGCAGGTTCCCTGCCGAGCAGAGATCCCGATGCGGGGCTCGATCCCAGGACCCTAGGATCATGACCTGAGCCAAAGACAGAGGCTTTAACCCACTGAGCCACCCAGGCGCCCCAACTTTTTGCATTTAAATATGTGTTTTATTTCCATCGGTATATACCTAGGGGTGGAAATGATATGTCATAAGTTAACTCCATGTTTAACTTTTAAAAAATTTTTATTTGTTTATTTTTTTTCAAATGTTTTTTAATTTTTTAAATTTATTTTCAGCGTAACAGTATTCATTGTTTTTGTACCACACCCAGTGCTCCATGCAATCCGTGCCCTCCCTAAGACCCACAACCTGGTTCCCACAACCTCCCACCCCCTGCCCATTCAAAAACCCTCAGATTGTTTTTCAGAGTCCATAGTCTCTCATGGTTCACCTCCCCTTCCAATTTCCCTCAACTCCCTTCTCCTCTCCAACTCCCCTTGTCCTCCATGCTATTTGTTATGCTCCACAAATAAGTGAAACCATATGATAATTGACTTTCTCTGCTTGACTTATTTCACTCAGCATAATCTCTTCCAGTCCCGTCCAGGTTGCTACAAAAGTTGAGTATTCATCCTTTCTGATGGAGGCATAATACTCCATAGTGTATATGGACCACATCTTCCTTACCCATTCTTCGTTGAAGGGCACCTTCGTTCTTTCCACAGTTTGGCGACCATGGCCATTGCTGCTATAAACATTGGGGTACAGATGGCCCTTCTTTTCACTACATCTGTATCTTTGGGGTAAATACCCAGTAGTGCCATTGCAGGGTCATAGGGAAGCTCTATTTTTAATTTCTTGAGGAATCTCCATACTGTTCTCCAAAGTGGCTGCACCAACTTGCATTCCCACCAACAGTGTAAGAGGGTTCCCCTTTCTTCACATCCTCTCCAACACATGTTGTTTCCTGTCTTGCTAATTTTGGCCATTCTAACTGGTGTAAGGTGGTATCTCAATGTGGTTTTAATTTGAACCTCCCTGATGGCTAGTGATGATGAACATTTTATCATGTGTCTGAGAGCCATTTGTATGTCTTCATTGGAGAAGTGTCTGTTCATATCTTCTGCCCATTTTTTGATATGATTGTCTGTTTTGTGTGTGTTGAGTTTGAGGAGTTCCTTATAGATCCTGGATATCAACCTTTTGTCTACTGTTATTTGAAAATATCTTCTCCCATTCTGTGGGTTGCCTCTTTGTTTTCTTGACTGTATCCTTTGCTGTGCAGAAGCTTTTGATTTTGATGAAGTCCCAAAAGTTCATTTTCGCTTTTGTTTCCTTTGCCTTTGGAGACATATCTTGAAAGAAGTTGCTGTGGCTGATATCGAAGAGGTTACTGCCTATATTCTCCTCTAGGATTCTGATGGATTCCTGTCTCACGTTGAGGTCTTTTATCCATTTTGAGTTTATCTTTGCGTATGGTGTAAGACATGGTCAAGTTTCATTCTTCTACATATAGCTGTCCAGTTTTCCCAGCACCATTTTTTGAAGAGACTGTCTTTTCTCCACTGTATATTTTTTCCTGTTTTGTCGAAGATTATTTGACCATAGAGTTGAGGGTCCAAATCTGGGCTCGCTACTCTGTTCCATTGGTCTATGTGTCTGTTTTTATGCCAGTACCATGCTGTCTTGGTGATCACGGCTTTGTAGTAAAGCTTGAAATCAGGTAACATGATGCCCCCAGTTTTATTTTTGTTTTTTCAACATTTCCTTAGCGATTCGGGGTCTCTTCTGATTCCATACAAATTTTGGGATTATTTGCTCCAGCTCTTTGAAAAATGCCAGTGGAATTTTGATGGGAATGGCATTAAAAGTATAGATTGCTCTAGGCAGTATAGACATCTTAACAATCTTTATTCTTCCAATCCAAGAGCATGGAATGGTCTTCCATCTTTTTGTGTCTTCTTCAATTTCTTTCATGAGTGTTCTGTAGTTCCTCGAGTACAAATCCTTTACCTCTTTGGTTAGG
The DNA here is from genome assembly GCF_010015895.1 of Lontra canadensis. Taxonomy (NCBI): domain Eukaryota; kingdom Metazoa; phylum Chordata; class Mammalia; order Carnivora; family Mustelidae; genus Lontra; species Lontra canadensis. Next base: position 358,716 of record NW_022631232.1, read on the forward strand.
TTTATTCCCAGGTATCTTATGGTTCTTGGTGCTATAGTAAATGGAATCCATTCTCTAATTTCCCTTTCTGTATTTTCATTGTTAATGTATAAGAAAGCCACTGATTTCTGTACATTGACTTTGTATCCTGCCACATTACTGAATTGTTGTATGAGTTCTAGTAGTTTGGGGGTGGAGTCTTTTGGGTTTTCCATATAAAGGATCATGTCATCTGCAAAGAGAGAGAGTTTGACTTCTTCATTGCAAATTTGGATACCTTTTATTTCTCTTTGTTGTCTGATTGCTGTTGCTAGGACTTCTAATACTATGTTGAACAAGAGTGGTGAGAGTGGGCATCCTTGTCGTGTTCCTGATCTCAACAGGAAGGCTGCAAGCTTTTTCCCATTGAGGATGATATTTGCTGTGGGTCTTTCATAGATAGATTTGATGAAGTTCAGGAATGTTCCCTCTATCCCTATACTTTGAAGCGTTTTAATCAGGAACGGATGCTGGATTTTGTCAAATGCTTTTTCTGCATCCATTGAGAGGACCATGTGGTTCTTCTCTCTTCTCTTATTCATTTGTTCTATCACATTGATTGATTTGCGAATGTTGAACCATCCTTGTAGCCCAGGGATGAATCCCACCTGGTCATGGTGGATAATCTTTTTAATGTGCTGTTGGATCCTGTTTGCTAGGATCTTGTTGAGAATCTTAGCATCCATATCCATCAGTGATATTGGTCTGAAATTCTCCTTTTTGGTAGGGTCTTTGCCTGGTTTGGGGATCAGGTAATTCTGGCTTTATAGAAAGATTCTGGAAGTTTTCCTTCTGCTTCAATTTTTTGAAACAGCTTCAGCAGAATAGGTGTTATTTCTTCTTTGAAAGTTTGGTAGAATTCCCCAGGGAATCCGTCAGGTCCTGGCCTCTTGTGTTTGGGAGGTTTTTGATCACTGCTTCCATCTCGTTACTAGTTATTGGTCTATTCAGGTTGTCAATTTCTTCCTGGTTAAATTTTGGGAGTTTATAGTTTTCTAGGAATGCATCCATTTCATCTAGGTTGCTTAGCTTATTGGAATATAACTATTGATAATAACTTCTGATGGTTGTTTCCACTTCCTTGGTGTTAGTTGTGATCTCTCCCTTTTCATTCATAATTTTATTAATTTGGGCTTTCTTTCTTTTCTTTTGGATTAGTGTGGCCAATGGTTTATCGATCTTATTGATTCTTTCAAAAAACCAGCTTCTAGTTTCATTGATACCTTCTACTGTATCTCTGGTTTCTACCTCATTCATCTCAGCTCTAATCTTGATTATTTCCCTTCTTATGTGTGGAGTTGCTTTGATTTGTTGTTGATTCTCCAGTTCTTTAAGGTGTAGAGACAGCTGGTGTATTCTGGATTTTTCAATTTTTTTGAGGGAGGCTTGGATGGCTATATATTTCCCCCTTAGGACCGCCTTTGCTGTATCCCATAGGTTTTGGACCGAAGTGTCTTCATTCTCATTGGTTTCCATGAATTGTTTCAGTTCTTCTTTGATCTCCTGGTTGATCCAAGCATTCTTAAGCAAGGTGGTTTTTAGCTTCCAGGTGTTTGAGTTCCTTCCGAACTTTTCCTTGTGATTGAGCTCCAGTTTCAAAGCATTGTGATCTGAGAATGTGCAGGGAGTAATCTCAGTCTTTTGGTATCAGTTGAGTCCTGATTTGTGACCCAGTATGTGGTCTATTCTAGAGAAGGTTCCATGTGCACTTGAGAAGAATGAGTATTCTGTTGTTTTAGGGTGGAATGTTCTGTATATATCTCTGAGGTCCATCTGGTCCAATGTGTCATTCAAGGCTCTTGTTTCTTTATTGATTTTCTGCTTTGATGATCTGTCTATTTCTGAGAGAGGCATGTTAAGATCTCCTACAATTAATGTATTCATATCAATATGACTCTTTATCTTGATTAATAGTTTTCTTATGTAATTCACTGCTCCCATATTGGGGGCATAGATATTTACAATTGCTAGATCATCTTGGTGGATAGTCCCTTTAAGAATGATGTAGTGTCCTTCTGTATCATTGACTACAGTCTATAGTTTAAAATATAATTTATCTGATATGAGAATCGCTACCCTGGCCTTCTTTTGAGGCCCATTGGCATGAAAGATGGTTCTCCATCCCTTCACTTTCAGTCTGTGTGTTCTTTAGGTTCAAAATGGGTCTCTTGGAGACACCATATGGATGGGTCCTGTCGTTTTATCCAATCTGCAACCCTGTGCCATTTTATGGGTGCATTTAGGCCATTCACATTGAGAGTGATTATTGATAGATACATTTTTATTGATATCATGTTACCTTTAAAGTCTTTCTTTCTGTAGATTGTCTGTATATTTCTGTTCAATGCTATTCTTAGGATTTTTCCTCTTTGATAGAACCCCCCCTTAATATTTCCTGCAGTGTCAGCTTGGTGGTTGCATAGTCTTTTAAGCCTTGCCGGTCTTGGAAACTCTTTATCTCTCCATCCATTTTGAATGTCAGTCTTGCTGGATAAAGTATTCTTGGCTGCATGTTCTTCTCATTTAGTTCCCTGAATATATCTTGCCAGCCCTTTCTGGCTTGCCAGGTCTCTGTGGACAGGTCCGATGTTATTCTGATGGGCTTTCCTCTGTAAGTAAGGAGCCTCTTTTCCTAGCAGCTTTCAAGAGATTATATCTACAATTATGATTCCTCAATTTGACTATCAGGCGCCTTGATGTTTTTCTGGAATCTATAATCTTTGGGGGAGACTGTTCGGCCTCTAGTACATGAACGCTGGGTACATTCACAAGATTGGGAAAATTTTCATGAAGATCTTGTTACACTATATCTTCTAGACTTCTTTCTTTCTCCTCCCCTTCAGGGATTCCAATAATTCTGACGTTGGGATGTTTCATGGCATCATTTATTTCCCTGATTCTGTTTTTGTGGCTTCTAAGCTGTTTGTTCCAGGCTTCCTCCTGATCCTTTCTCTCTATCTGTTTGTCCTCCAGATCACTAATTCTGTCTTCTGTCGCAGTTACCCTAGCTTTGAGAGAATTTAGATTAAATTGGAACTCATTGAGAGCATTGTGAACCTCATCCCTGGTAGCTTTCAGCTCTGCCCTAACATTGTGAACATCATCCCTGGTCGCTTTCAGTTCAGCCCTAATCAATTCCGTTTGGTCATCCATGGCTTTCTCCAACCTAGCTATTGCCTGGATAATTGTTAGCCTGAATTATCTTTCTGACATATTGTCTATGTTGATAGCCGTTAGTTCTGTTGCAGAAGGCCCATCCTCTGTATTTTTCTTCTGTTGTGCATTCCTCCTCCTAGTCATTTTGGTGAGAGATGACTGAACAGATGTAGCTGGATGTATCGACCGTGGTGCAGTCAAGGTGCACCCTGGAATGCTTTTGAGCAATCAGGATTCCCCACCCAAACGAGAGAAAAAAGAAAAGAAAAAGAAAAAAAGAGAGAGAGTGAGACAGGAAAGAAAGGGAAGATAAAAGAGGAGGTTCAGCCCAAATGGGCCCCAAGGTAAGATTTATGAAGTATACAGACAAAAACAGACAAACAAAAATACTGTCCACTGGCGTCTTCTGCTCCTGTAAAGATCCAGATTTGTATAATTCTGATCTCAGGCTGATTTCGTGGGTGATTGGAGTTCTTTGGAAGGTAATCAGCTCACTTTAGGGTACAGGTTGAAAGGGCGCCTCCTCCTACTTCCCCGCCATCTTGTCTCCCCCCTTTATTTATTTTTTTAATTTGTTTTCAGCATTCCAGAATTCATTGTTTATGCACCACACCCAGTGCTCCATGCAATACAATGTTCAACTTTTTGAAGAACTGCCATACTGTTTTCCAAAGCCACTGTGGCATTTGAGAATCCCATCCACAGTGTACGAGTGTTCCAACTTCTCCACATCCTTGTTAACACTTGTTATAGTCTATATTTTTATTTTAGCCATCTCAGTCAGTATAAAGTAGAATCTCCTTGTGATTTTGATTTGCGTTTTCCTAATGGCTAATGATGTTGAACTTCTTTTCTTTCTTTCTTTCTTTTTTTTTTTTTTTTGGAAGACTGTATTTATTTATTTGACAGAGAGAGAGAGCACAAGCGGGGTGAATGGCAGGCAGGGGGAGAGGGAGAAGCAGGCTCCCTTCTGAGCAGGGAGCCTGATGTGGGACTCAATCCCCCAGAACACTGGGATCATGACCTGAGCTGAAGGGAGACTCTTAACTGATTCAACCACCCAGGTGCCCGTTGTTGAGCATCTTGTGTTTCTTGATCGTTTGTATATCTTTGGAGAAATGTCTATTTAAATCCTCTACTGGGGCCCCTGGGTGGCTCAATTGATTAAGCATCTGCCTTTTGCTCAGGTCCTGACCCTGGGGTCCTGAGATTGAACCCCACATTGAGCTCCTGGTTTAGAGGGGGCCTGCTTCTTCCTCTGCCTGCTGCTCCCTCTGCCTGTGTTCCCTCTCTCTCTGATGAAGTCTTTTAAAAATAAGATGTCAGAATGGTGGTAATGTTTCTTCAGATGACAGACCTAAAGAGCAATGCTTGTAATGACATTACCTCCTCCATTATTATTGCCTTTAAAAGGCATATAATGCTGATTCACAGCTTGACTATCTTGGCCCCCAAGTCATGGCTATGCCTATAGTACATGTAGGTATTCAGACAGGTGGTAACTCCTGTTTTCTCCTCAAGCTGAAGGATGACATGACTTTATAGGCCCCCTTTGCCTGGAGTCTCCTATACTTTTGGGCCTACGATGACTCAAACATCAGAAATACTCTACCAGGTAGATGCAAAACCACTGTCACCACAGAACTGCCAAAACAGGCCCAGGCATGGTCAAGGTCCTTCTGGGAGTCTGAGCAATTTTGGTTGGGTCATTTTCTTAAGTGCATCCCCACCCCTATCTTTCTGGGGGCTATTTCACTGGACTCTGAGAGAAGGGTTCAACCTTTCTACTTCAAATTCAAATTATCTGGTCAAATCCAGTTGTAGCTGGCTCAAAAAGGGAGTGATGCTTTAAAGTTTTATGGTATGGAGTTTAATTTCCATCCTTACGAAATTCTCCTTCATACTTTACAAGGAAGGAGGACAGGGGAAAGGAAAAAAACAAAGCTTTATGACTGACAGTGAAGAGTCTCTGTCACTGGACACTCTTGAGCCTGTCACCTGTTTACATAGAGTCAACAGAAAATGACCTATGTTGTTAAGGACAGTCATATAATGACTAATTATAGGCATCAAAAGATAGCTACTTTGCTTCTCCCTCACTATCTTCCCAAGCCCAATAAATACTTTTGGGATAAAGAAATAAATGTTCCTGAGAATAGGTCCCAACTCCCTGTCTGCTGTAAGCCACTAGAGCAAAAATTTTGTACTGCTTATAGGAACCAAAAGGAACTTTGAATCAAATTTTATATAGTTTGTAAAATGAACAAGACAACTTTTAGTTTCAGCTCCAAATGGAGAGCTGAAAAGAATGGCATCACACTACAACAGGAAAGAAAGTTTGATAAAAGTCAAAATAGCAATTTTTCTTAAAGCCATCAGAGAACTGAGTTCACAGGGCAAACAATGATCCCAAAATCTAGAGAAAGACTCATGGAGGGAGAAATAGGACTTGAGCACCTGCTTATCTGAGATAGACACCACCAAACAACATGTAGACCAGTAAGAACATTTAGCTAGAAATTGCTAATGAATTGCTAAAGCCTGAGTGAGGGTTAGCATGAGTGTGTGAAGTCCCTGTAGCCTCAGATGGAAAGGGCTTACACTCAGGTTTTACTCCAGAAACTTCACTAGGCGTTCTCAGGTAAGATCAGGGTGAATCAGAGAAACTTGCTCCATGTGCCAGCTAAGATAAGAAGACTGCTGTCACTCAGGATGGAATTCCAATCAAACCAAACTCCCCTACTAAACAAAAGACTTAATCTTCAGGAAAGACAACAAAATCCATATCCTGAAAGCACTGGAGGAAACCCACTGCAGCTGGGGCAAGGAAACCAAAAAACAAAAAGCTCTATGAGGAGAGGGAGCAGGCATGTGTGTTAGGCTCAGCTTTGTATCTGAAGGAGAAGCATGAACACTTGTGAAGGTTACGTCACTAAAACTCAGGTTCATCGTGCTTGTTTAAGATCAAAACATCAGAGAATGCCTGTCCCTCGCCTCAACACCACACTAAAAAACATTGAGTGAAAATAGCAGTGAAGGGTAACGAGATACATGTTCTTTCTGAGAAAAAAAGAGTAAAACTGAAAGCCCAACTGGAAAGACTCAAAGCCAATGGAAAGAAAACATCAAACTCAGCCCAGCTTCTAACTAGATTAAAGCAAACCTCCATACTAAAAGCTTAGCAGGAAAGACATGCTTACCTTCAGTCATAAATTCTGTTTACCTCAGTAATTACTGTCTTATACAAATCCAGTTTTCAGGTAAAAATAATGAGAAATAGACAAAGACAAGATAACAAAACATTCTGAAGAGACAAAACAATAATCAGAACCAGAATCAGATGTGACACAGGTCTTGAAACTATCAGACGGTGAATTTAAAATAACTGTGGTTGGTGTTCCACTTCTGGCATGGTGATGTGAGGAACTCTGAGAATCCACTCCCCAGTGAAATTGCTGGAAGTTGTGTTTTTTTTTTTTAAAGATTTTATTTATTTATCTGGCAGAGAGAGAGAGACAGGGAGAGAACAAGCACAAGCAAGGGGAGTGGCAGGCAGGGAAGAAGCAGGCTCCCCGCTGAGCAAGGATTTCCTGAGCTCATGACCTGAGCTGAAGGCAGACACTTAACCTACTGAGCCACCCAGGCACCCCTGAAAGTTATTTTTTTTTAACATAGCCATATAAATTCTTTGGAAGTGGTCATAAGGGCATAGAGCAAATGAAAAAAAAATTAAGAAAATCTACTAAAACAATAAGAACTATGAGAATCTGTTTCATTTTAACCAAGATTTTCTCTTTCCCTCCCCCCTCCTAGCTCAGCATGATGGAAATTACATGCTTACAGGGTATAGCCAAGAGCACAGGTGTCTTCACCTCAGCTCACATCTGTAAGGGACACATTATGTTTCTAGGAGAGATGAAACTTCTCATCCTGCCTTGAGTTGTCTGTTGCTCAGGCTAAATTCTGGGTGAGTGTAGCTGAAAGGGCAGAGTATAGCTTCTGCCCAGTCCTCATGTATCTGAAAGAAGCTCTCCCTCCAGCACAGTGTGTTGAGAATATTGGGGCTCCCATTGCCTGGGAGACGCAAGCCAAAAGGACTGGAAGGTACTGTGCATCTTCAGTCAAAGGCACATATCCTAAAGCAGGAGTGTCAGAAAGAACTGTGCTGCTATGTCAATCCCTAGCTCCAGAGCCTTGTATCAAGAGATTTTTCCCAGTGGGAGAGGCAGGCTTTTAAACAGGGTACCCAGTCCCTTTCCGAAGGAACTGTCACACAGTATAGAGAAACTGAAGATTAAAAGCACTGTAAAAATATGAAGATTATCGTGAAATGCAATTAAGGGGTCAGTAGATTAATTAGAGATGTAACTAAATGTCAGGCAGCTAGTTCACCAGAGAATTAGGGAAAGAGACAGCTAAGTAGAGTTTTACTGAAGTTGAAACAAACATCGAACAATGACTTCAAAAATGATCTCTGAAAAGAAGTTCAAATGTCATACCACAAATCTGTGAAGCAATTTATGTCCCGGTGCATTTTCTAAAACAATAGAGCAATCGAACAGCTATTAGTAGAGATTTAACAGTTACATGTGTTCAGGGAAAGAGCCAGTGAAGAGGACTGACAAAACCACTTTCATCCCACAGTGACTGTGGGCATACCCAACGTTGTACCTTCTCTGGAGCAACCTAAGAGTTTTCACATAACAGGGAAGAAATGGACATGACTAAAATAGCCAGTCATGAAACAAACAAGCAAACAGCAATATTAATAAGCCCCAGAGGAAGAAGACCAGTTCTCGGAGTTCTAAAATGTATTATCTGAGAAAATTGTAAGACATGAAGAGAACCAGGGAAGTATGCCCATATATGAGGAACAAAGCAGGTCTGTGAAAGTGACCAGATGTTAAATTTAACAAAAAATTCAAAGTAGCCAGTATAAATAGATTCAAAGAATGAAAAAAAAAAACTGTGATTAAGGAAATAAAACCAGGTATGATGACAACGTTACATCAAGTAGGGAAAAAGTCAATAAAGAGATAATATAAAAAGAAACAAGTGGAAATTCTGAAAAGTACAGATTGAAATAAAAAATCATGAGAGGAGCTCAACAGTAGATTTGAGCTAGCAGGAGAAAGAATTTGTTAAGTCTAAGATTCATAGATTTTATGTAATCTAAAGAAGAGAGTGAAAAAGGAAAAATTGGAACAGAGTCTCAGAGAAATAAGGAACACCATTAATCACACCAACTATACACATAATGAGAATACCAAAAGGAAAAGGAAAGGGATCAGAAAATAATTCAAAGAAATAATATTTGAAAACTTCCCCAATTTAATGAAAACACTCATCTACATATCCAGGAAGCTCAGTGGATTTCAAGTAGGACATATGCAAGAGACTGGCAAACAGACAAAATATAGTAAAAATGTCAAAAGCCAAAGACAAGCAGAAAATGTTGAACACAGCAAGAGAAAAATGACTCCTAACTTATAAGAGAACCTCAGTAAGAGTAAGCACTCATTCGTCATCAAAACAATGGATGCCAGAAGGAAGGAGGACCACATATTCAAACTGCTCAAAGATACAAACTGTTAACCAACAATCCTGTATTCACCAAAAATATTTTTCAAAAATGAAGGCAAAATAAGGACATACTCAGACAAAAAAAAGAAAAGAAAGAATCTGTTGCTAGTGTACCCACCTTACAAAACATAAGAAAGTTCTCTAGTTCTGAAAGTGAATAACCCCAGACAATAATTTGAATCCATGAAAAACTAAGCACACATACAGGTAATTATGTAATTATAAAAGCATGTTTTTCCTTTTCCTTCTCTTAACTGATTTTTAAAAGCAACTGTTTAAAACAATACATTTGTAATCTCTTATTTTTGTCTATAACATATAGAACAGAAATGTACCTGCCAATAAAAGCACAAAGGAGGTGGATGGGGGCAAAACTGTATTGGGCTAAGAATAAGAATGCCTGGGTATGCCCAGGAGACAAACTTTGGATTGACAAATAAATTAAAAGCAAAAGAATAAAAAAATATATATCATGAACAGCCGAGGCACTGTTTGATAGATGCATGCCCTAACCTCACTGAAAAGTTGGGGGGAAAAAGAGCTGACCAAGTTGCTTTAGAAAACAGTGTTTTAGCTGTATGTTTTAAGTCTCAAGACAAAAAGAGCTGTACATAAATTCTGTGCTCTGGTTGGGAAAATTATAAGGATACATGATAACAATTCTGAAATTAACTATATACAAAGTTTAAAGAAATAAGTAAATAAATCTTATATAAGGAGAACCAGGTTTCTCACTGTCAGTGATAGAAGTTAAAAGTAAGTGGAGGGGGGTGCCTGGGTGGCTCAGTTGGTTAAGCATCCGACTCTTGATTTTGGCTCAGGTGATGATCTCAGGGTCCTGAGACTGAATCCTGCATCGGGCTCCCCATTCAGTGGAGTGTCTGCTTGAGGGTCCCTCTCTTCCTCTCCCTCTAGTCCCTCCATGACTCAACTTTCCACCCTCCACACTCTCCCTGTGTGTGTGTGTGTGTGTGTGTGTGCATGCATGCATGTGGGCATGTGTACTCTCCCTCTCTGAAATAAATATGCAGGATCTTTTTTAAATTTTTATTTAATTTTAATTTTTTTATATTTTACTTTTTTATTATGTTATGTTAGTCATCATACAGTACATCATTAGTTTTTGATGTAGTGTTCTATGATTCATTGTTTGTGTATAATACCCAGTACATACATAAGATCTTAAAAAAAATAAGTGGAGAGATTGGAGAGCCTGGCTGGCTCAGTCAGAAGAGCAGGTGACTCTTGATATTGGGGTTGTGAGTTTGAACCCCACTGATGGTAGAGATTACTTAAATAAATGTTATAAATGGGGAGAAAGCTAAATGGATACTTACCATAATGGACTAGAGTCACATGTATAAGTATGAACTTATGTGGGAGGGAAAGAAGAGGGAGGGAGGGAGAGACAAGGAGAGAGATACAGACACAGTAAATAAATGTAAGCATGTCTTTTTTTTAAGATTTTATTTATTTATTTGACAGAGAGATCACAAGCAGGCAGAGAGGCAGGCAGAGAGAGAGGAGGAAGCAGGCTCCCTGCCGAGCAGAGAGCCCGACGCGGGGCTCGATCCCAGGACTCTGAGATCACGACCTGAGCTGAAGGCAGCGGCCTAACCCACTGAGCCACCCAGGCGCCCCTGTAAGCATGTCTTTATACAAACCATGTTTAACATACATACATCTCCTTGCTCTATCAGCTGAGAAGTCCTAGAAACAATGACACTCCAGTCGCAACAAAAATATCTTGCATCCAGATCTTAATTACTAAATATGATTATCCAATAAAAGTAACCAAGATTGCTTGGAGAAATGGCTGATTATTGGGTTGAAAAAAAGAAAATATAAGATGAATCTGGAACATCTTGTAGTACCATAAAGCAAGGAAGCAGTAAAAGAATGAGGGTATGCCAACCTGAAAGAGACCCTAAAGGCCAACGCTGGAATAATTTGGGCAAATAACCAAATAATGATCGGATTGAATTATAACCCCAAAGATTTAAAGATTCATTAGGGATGCCTCGGTGGCTCAGTAGGTTAAGTGTCTACCTTTGGCTCAGGTCCTGATCTCAGGGTCCTGGGATTGAGTCCCACGTTGGGCTCCTTGCTCAGCAGGGAGCCTACTTCCCCCTCTGCCTCTGCCTGCTGCTCCCCCGCTTGTGGTCTCTCACTTTCTGAAAAATAAATAAGTAAAACAAACAAACAAAAGATTCTCTCTTCCTCTCCCTCTGCCCCTCACCCCCCTCTTAAACATGTTTTTAATAAAAAAAAATCATGAGTCATACTGACAGAAACAAGTAGTTGTAGAAATAAGTAAATGGGGCAGGGGAGGACAAATCTTCCTTACAGAGTAGTTTGGAAGTATCAAATGTAGAAGAAAATGAGTAATTTAAAAATTTACTATCAGAACATCTCTGTAATAATCACTACAGGCAAAATCCACAGAATATTTGCATAGCTTCAAATGATCTAACCCCAAATATTTATTAATTACTATGGTTGTTTTCAAACACTTAACTACAAATTCTTTGATACTCTACCCTCCAGGAGGTAGAACTTAATTCCCCTCTTTAATGTGAGCTAAACTTAGTAACTTGCTTCTAACACATACAGTACAGCAGGGAAAAACAATAACTTTACAAGTGGAGAAACCCAGCAGACATCATCTTAACCAAGTCATCAAAATTAACTTCACCAGTGATCAGTCATGTTGATATCATGCAAGCCTGATATTGTAATGAAAATGGCATTTCACCTCTGTGATATTCTTCCTCCAAATCAGTAACTCCAGTCTAGTTATGAGAAAAGTATCAGACAAACCCATATTGAGGAAAATTCTGCAAAATACCTCACTCTTTAAAAGTGTCAAGGTCATGAAAAAATAAGGAAACACTGACAAACTGTCACAGAGTAAAGACTAAAAAAACTTGTTAACTAAGTGCAATTTTGTATCCTGGTTGAATCCTGGAACAGAAGAAGGACATTGGTAGGGAACCTGGAGAAATCTGAATAAAGTCCGTAATTTAGTTAATAGTATTGTACAAAAGTTAATTCCTTTGTTTTTATAAATGTAGCATAATTACTAGGTAAAACTGTGGATAGGGTATATGGAAATGCTTTGTACTGTCTTTAAAACTCTTCTTTAGAACTAAAACGATTTCAAAGCATAAAGTTTAAAACATATACCAGGCTGAGTTTCAAGAACCCATAATAAAACTCTCTTCATGAACAAAAGTGACCCAACAGTTGAGGAAACAAACTGAAATGTCATTACATGAATTCATTATTCAGGGAGAAAGGGAGAATTTGACAGACTGCGGTTGACAGTAACTACTAGAAAAAAGAAAACCAGTCCACGTTACGCCAGAAAACTGTAACTACTTAATAAACTAGCTGTGTGTATATATATTATATACATATAATATATATATGTATTTATTGTGTGTATGTGCATGAAGCAATATTCTTTAAATACTGATCTGCCACTTGCTTTACTCAAAAAATATAATGTTAATATCATTCAGTGTCACTCATATGCACATTGTTTCATTCCTTTTTATATCTGCACAATTTCCACAGTATGGATAATTTCTTTAATTATTCTCATATCGGTGCAAATTTAAATTTTTCCACCAACTTAATGTTTCAACATTGGAATGGTAACAAAGTTGAACCAGATAAAGTTTTTGTGCTGATGGCATTTTCAGATAAGTGAGGGATACAAAGTAGAAAGCCAACAAAACAGGGTGAAAGTGTTAGGTTGGGAAAGTATGGGGTCTAAAGCATACTATAGAGCAGTCAAGCAAGACAGCATCAAGAGGCCAGCACAGACTTTCTTTTCATCATGAATTTAATTTTTAAAAGCACTCAGCCTACATACAGCAAGGTCCTTCCCAACTCAGCTTGTGACACAGAAAAAAGTTGCCTGGCCCAAGCTTTTACTGCAGCTGAAATGTGCCTCCCCTGAACCCAGAAGAGGTTCTACACAGAAGGAGATCGCAAGGCTTAATTACACAAAGCAATCTAGAGAATCTAGCTGAGGTGGATTTTAAGCATGCTGTCACATATTAAAAGTCTAAGCAGTCCAGCTCAGGGATTCCAATTACTGTAGCCAACACAGATACCATGGGGACATTTGAAATGGTAGTGGTTATGACCCAGCATTTCAGGTTCACAACAATTCATAATAAGCCTTAAGCCCTGATAACTAGAAACTTTTTGCCACCATAATCTACAATGTGTGTAGCATTTATTATTTTTTTAAAGATTTTATTTATTTATTTGACAGACACAGCCAGAAAGGGAACACAAGCAGGGGAAGTGGGAGGGAGAGAAGCAGGCTTTCTGCTGAGCAGGGAGCCAGATGCAGGGCTGGATCCCAGGATCCTGGGATCATGACCTGAACGGAAGGCAGACACTTAACGACTGAGCCACCCAGGCGCCCCTCGCAATGTGTGTAGCATTTAGCTGTGAGTTCAGGAAGTGGGCAGAATCATCTGGAAGAGATGAAAAGTATCGTAGAAGTTGTGCTTTGAGTTAGGTTCATTTGTTTGGACATGGCCAATTGCTATTCCGAATAGTTCGTGAAACTTTGGAAACTTATGCATGCCAAATTTCCAAATATCAGGGAACATCATAGGGAGGGATGGTAGAAGAGTTTACTTTCTGAAACGGATACAGTTTAATTGGAAATCAGGGTTTCATGCTCTACTTATCAGAACAGGAGCGGACTACCCTCAGTGGAACAAAGACCTATTGTGTTGTGTTTACTTGTGCTCTGAAAGGGTACATCATCTTAGATGGTGGCCACTTGAGTCTGCACTATGCAGACAAACCTTTGGATCTGGAGCAGATCTTGCCATGCTAGGAACGATGTTTTCAACCCATATAGAATATGCTAGAGAAGTGAGGGAGAGGAATAGCTGTCTCAAGCTCTGCTATGGGATGAGCTTTGAAACAGCAATGAAGAAATATGCAGGATAAGTTGCTGAGTATAGAGCCTCAGAAAAAAACACCAGGGAAGTGACTTCCAAAGGGAACATAGAAAACAATATTCTGGATATCACAGTCTTGTATAAGAGCTCCTGGCTGGTAAAATGCTTCCTCCTATCTTCTCTCACACCACCTGAAGAACTTGGGGCTTTGGAGCTATCCCTAGGGCCCTCCTGCCGCATGAAAACAGACATTCATTGGGTCAGAAGCTCAGGGTGTCTACTTCCTAGGATTCATGTCTTTATTATTAAAATTAATATGTGTATCTTTTCCATTTCTTTTTTAAAAAGAGTTTTTACTTTAATATAATACTATTGTCTTCAAAAATGTACTTATACTTAAAAGCTACTGTGATAAACTTAATTTCAAGGGTAGTTACATGTTCTGTTGATGCACTGAAATTGCTCAGGGACAGCAATGAAGGTAAAGGCCTGTATGATCTGGCTGTCGGGTTTGTACCAGTAAGGTGACTGATATCTCTCTTATGAGTATTTAGGAAAACAGGGTCAATATTCTCTATTGATAGCTCCATAAGAATGGTGTTCAAGTTGCTTTGACTACAGGTAAGCAGAATAAACAGAGGGGGAACAATGAAACTTCTGTTCTAATTTTTGTCAGACAGAAAGAATTTTTATCTGTGAGTCAATCTTCAAACAGCTTCTTCTGAAACTTGAAGACTTCTGGGAGATGGACCATTAAAAATTACAAGAGCCCTTCAAGCAGCATGTGAGCTGGAGCCTGACTCCCCACACCCCATTTTCAGCCCACCTCTGACCATCTGCCTGGTTAGATATGCCCTTCCCCTAAACTCACAGGAAAGGGCAAAGGTACAGGCAATCTTTCCCAAGGGCAATATGAGGGGTGCAGACCGCTGTACAGCATGGATAGGGAAAGGGGAGATCATTTCCTGGTGAGGTGACTTTAGAGGCTGGGTGATGAAGTCTGGGCTCCTAAGAATGAACTGGATCAGGATCTAGGAGGAAGTGGAGGGCAATAGGGCAAGCACAAGAGAAAAAAATGACCCATGAGGACAATGAGAGAAGAAGGAATACTTGGGGAACCATGAACGAGAGTTCCTTTTGATGTGGTAGAGTAGTGTGTGGCAAGGCAGGGAACATGTGTCCTCAGGTTCAATTCAGATCAATGCTGAACGTCAGAATGAGTAAAGTAGGATTTACTTCTCTGATGGTGGGGTTGCCATCCAGGGCCTTAGAGTAGGAAAACAACAAGTTAAGAATAAAGAAGAGTAAAGTTTAATTTGGTGGTAAGGTGCAAGGTAAATTGGAGAGGGAGGCACTGAAGACAGATAGGTCAGAGAAGGAGTTTCCCGGACAGTCAGGAGTGAGGCAATAAGGTCCTAAACCTGTACACACAGGTTTATAGCAGCTCTTTTCATAATTACTCAAAACGAAGAACAACTTAGATGGCCTGTGGGTAAATGGATAAATAAACTAGAACATCCATATAACAGAATACTACTCAGCCAAAGAAAAGCATGAGCTTTTGCTACAGGAAATGCTTAAATGACTTTCCCAGGCATTATGCTGAGTGAAAGAAGCCTGTCTCTGAATGTGATGTATTGTAGATTTCTTTTATGTAACATTCTGCAAAAGACAAATTTGCAGGAATTGGGAATATATCAGTGGTTGCCAGAGTTCAGAGAAGGGGGGTAAGATATGACTACAAAGGGGTAATATGAGGAAGTTTTTTTGGAGGGAGCGATTGAACTGCATCCTGATTGTGGTGGTGATTACACAAATCTGTACATTTGTTAAACTTCACAGAACTACACACACAGAAAAGGGTCAATTTTGTTGTATGCTAATAGTTTTTTTAAGAATCAGAGTTGTCCCCTATTAAATGTAACATTCAGCAAAGAATGAATGGAAACATTTGGTGGTAGTTAATGATCATATCTTTACAATTTATTGGCTATATTTACATTAAAACTCTCTCTTGAATAACAAAATATATCCCTCAACCGTGGGATAAATTCTTCATGCTTAAATATAAATGATAAGACATTAAACCAGCAAAAATATTTATTTTTTGAACCCTTCCTTTCCTATAGCAGGCTTTGTTGTTGGCTGCCGTATTCCACTGTGACCATCCTAGACAAAAGATCCCTCAATTCCTCCTGATTCTCCAGCTGGCTGCACTGGCCAGAATGCCATTTTTGGCAACAACAGACTTCCAAGTACCACTGGATAATGGGTTGTTGGGATATCAGTTTCTTCTTCTTCTTTTTTTTTTAAGGTTTTTTTTTCATTTATTTATTTGACAGAGAGAGAGAGCGAGATCACAAGTAGGCAGAGAGACAGGCAGAGAGAGGGGGAAGCAGGCTCACTGCTGATCAGAGAGCCCGATGCAGTGCTCGATCCCAGCACCCTGAGATCACGACCTGAGCCGAAGACAGAGGCTTAACCCACTGAGCTACCCAGGCACCCCCAGTTTCTTCTTTTAATTAATATTTTTTTCAGAAGTGATACTCTCTCTGCTTCTGATCATAACAATTATGTATGTATGTTGATAGTTCTCTTTTTTTAATGGAACAAAGTGAATGATACCAGACTATCTCCAGAGTGCCATGAATGAATAAAAATTTTACCTGCTAATAAGCCTCACACCAAATGGTGAGATACAGGGTACTCTCTCCTTTCTGAGGGCTTTGTGAGTGTATGAAAACTGTTTTCCAATTTATTTATTTGCATTCCACAATAAAGTTCACTCTGAGAAAAGCAAGTTTTTTGGGGACTCATCTGATTAACAAGGCATCAGATCCTGGAGGACATAAAAGGTCGGTCTGAAGCCTGTTTGAAACCCAAGTGGAAGCCATCCAGCAGTCATCATTGAAAAGGCCATTCATCTAACATTTGATAACCTGAGTTCAACCAGAGAGAAAAAATAGTGGATTATCTATATAAAATTGCTAACAAGAGGAAGAAGGGCTTTTTTTCCACAGATTAATCTGGGAGTCAGTTTTTTTTTAAAGGTGAACTTTTAATAAGATTTAAAAAAATTGTTCTAACACATCAATGTGTTGTGAGAACTGTCATTTCATTTGTAGCCATTAGGGAACTTTTCCAAAGTCTTAAAAACTGATAAAACTATTTTGTCCTCCATATCGTGTCAAATATGATGTGGCCTCTCTTTTTAAAACATCGTGATCATTTAATATCATGATTAAAACATTAAAAAATTCAAGAGAACTAGTAAAAAAAAAATCCCACACTCTTACTCCCACATTCTTCTCTAGGCGCCTCTACCCCCACCCCTCCCCCCATCTATCACCCACGTCCATTTTAATGCTGGATGGGACTCCTGGGGAAATGGTGGACTGTAGGTCTCAGGGAGAAGGGGAGGTGGGCAACTTCGAAGCAGAGAGAGAAAGATAACTCCCCAAAGAAGGAGAAATGGTTGATTAACCCCTAAAGGCCGATCCTCCCTGGCAATCCAAGAAAGGTGAAGAGCAACTGCAGGGAGAAGATACCAGTTCTATTGTCTCTGATTGGCAAATACGAAAAAAGATTGACAGTATCAAGTGGAGGGAATGCAGGGGGCGGGCTGCAGTGTTAAATGGGAGGGGTCACCGAAGACTGGAGCTCATTGATGACGCGACCCTCACGTGACCAGGAGTCGACGTGTGCAGAAGTCCTTATAGTCCAGGGCCTGTTTCCCTGTAGCCGCTCGGTATTGCTGGAGGAGAAAAGTGCTTCGGATCCTTTCAGGTCAGTGTAAAAGCGGGCGCTGCCTTGGGGACCCTCCGGTCTAGGAGCCAGAGAGCAGAAGCCAGGCGGGGTCGCCCCCGTTTTCCCAACATTACAGTCTGCCAGACTCTCATTTTTGTGCAGGAAATTTGGGCTGTTTGGTGGGGATGGGGGTGAGGGTGGAGAGGGAGAAGGGTGGCCAGTTGACACAGAAACAATTTGGGAAATAACGTGCGTTTCCCACTCCCTGCTTGCAGGGAACCGGTGGGCACGGGGCAGGGAGGGCGGGGTTGCCTTAAAAGGAAGGAGAGGATGAGGACGTGGGACAACTTTAGACGAATAAGGCCTAGAATCGCGAAGAGGACCGGTGATTCAGGTACTGGCCTATTCGCTCAGCAAGCACTCCTGTCGGTCTGCAGGACTCTTTGGTCTTTTGGGCGCAACACAAATCGAGTGAGGGAAGGAGGCAGGAAAATCGCCCGGATCCCTGCAGGTCAGTTTGAGTGCAATTGCATCAGGTCCCTTCGGGTAGGGATGGGGGTGGGAGTGGGAGTGCGTGGATGACACCAAAGCATATCCTGGGGTCGCCACAGCCTCTCCCCATCCGGATTACACGCTGGAGGCCTTTGCAGAGCCTGCAGCGGAAATGGGGCGGGGGCGGGGGAGGCTGAAGAGACGTAGAAGGGGGAGGGGAGGCCTGAGACTGCACCAGCAGATCTCAGGTGAGTGGCGGGAGATTGGGACCGCGAGGGAAAGCCCGAGAGGGCGGGAATATTGGAGACCAGCGTCTTAGGAGGGGGTTAATTGCTTCTGCGCCGCCTGCGTTTCTGGGCTAGGAGCGGCCTGTAAGCAGGGCCTGCTGGGAAATGGTGGGCTGGAGCGGGAGGAGGGAAGATGGAACTGGAGCAAGAGGGGGAGGGAAGGGAGGTGGAGGAAGGGGTGGAGTCAGGGGAGTTCTGAGTCTGAGGACCTAGCCTTCTCCAGTTGGAGAACTTTAACAATTAGGGACCTCAGTGAGAAGAGGCCAGTCTCCCTGGGAACCTATACATTGGCTGCTGGTCTGTTTGTCTGGCATCTAGTTGTTTTGTTTCCTTGTTTTCTAGGATTAATTTATTCAAAAGAAATAACAGAAAAATACTCAACATGCAAAAGTCTTGTGAAGAAAATGAAGGAAAACCACAGAACATGCCAAAGACGGAGGCAGACCGCCCTTCGGAAGATGTACCACAGGAGGCAGATGGAAATCCTCAACCTTCCCAAGAAGGTGTAAGCCAGGAAGCAGAAGGAAATCTTAGAGGAGGGCTGACCCAGCCTGGCCAGGGGTTTAAAGAGGACATTCCTGTGAGGCATTTGGACCCTGAAGAAATGATAAGAGGAGTAGATGAGTTGGAAAGGCTTAGGGAAGAGATAAGAAGAGTAAGAAACAAGTTTGTGATGATGCATTGGAAGCAAAGACATTCACGCAGCCGTCCTTACCCTGTGTGCTTTAGGCCTTGAATTCATTTTTGTCTGATATTAAAATCTGGCCCCTGCTTCTTTCTGTTAGTGTTTTCTGATGTATCTTTGACCTTCGTTTTACTTTAATCATCTGGTGAAATTTTGTTTTAGGTAGTTTCCTTGTTACCAGCATCTCACTGGATTTTGTATTTTGACCCATTCTCCAGGTCTGTTTTTCAGTTGGAAAGTTTCACACATTTGCATGGAAATATATTCGTTCTATATTGTAAAGTAAAACATAACAGGTTATAAAGCGGTATATTTAGTATCAGCTCACATATGTAGGATTAAATCCCAAATTTGTGTGGGTGTGTGTTATACATACAGACATATATCAAAAAACGTAACTGCTTATTTCTTTGTGACGTGAGCTTTTTTCTTTATGCTTATATGTATTTTTTTCATGAACACATGTCACACACACAAAAAGAATTAAAGTTTTATAAGTAAGAGTTAAATAATTTGCAACCAGCTTATAAGGGCAATGGGGGCACCTAAACTCTTGATGGAAGAACTATTAAAAAAATGTAAACCTCAAGTTACCTCTGGATCTCTTAGCCAGAGGAATAAAACTGGCAATTATTACAGATATACTTGCTTAAGACTCAGTCTTTTTCACGGGGAAAACATTTGGCTCACAGGGCTGCTGTGAGGAAGAAATGAGATGACTCTGAGCTGCGCTTGGTGGACTGGTGTTCCCACCTGTGCGTATAGAACCCCAACCCGCTGCAGAGCATCAGTTATTTGAGGGCGGGCCCTGACATGACTCACCGTGCTCAGGAACAAGTCCATTAGTAGGCAAGGCAGTGGGGGCTTCATGCCAGTATTTGTTGAGCCCTGCCCTCCTCTTCTCCTGGGTTCTGCCCCCCTGGGTTCTCCCCTGCTGGGCACCTGCTGCCTCTTCTGCTGCGACCATTGTTCTCTGCTGGCCTTCACTGTTCCTGGTGCACTGGGGTCCCCCCAGGTGCCAAAACCCACTCACTTTCCTGGAGTTCCTAGTGGGCTGAACCCCTCACTCTGTATTCTGAAGCCTCTCTGCTTCATGGTGACCCTTCACACAGGTGAGACTGCTTGGGCCTTGCAGGGTTCCTAGCAAGACAGCCTCTTCTGTTTTCAATCCCAGAACCCCTCCTCTGTGTTAGAGGTTGGACAAGATGAGGCCGTTTTTGGAGTTGGACCAAGGTACAAGTTGGAATAAAAAAGCTGTAGTTAGCGTTGCCTTAGGTCTAAAGACTAAGGTTTTG
The DNA here is from genome assembly GCF_010015895.1 of Lontra canadensis. Classification (NCBI taxonomy): domain Eukaryota; kingdom Metazoa; phylum Chordata; class Mammalia; order Carnivora; family Mustelidae; genus Lontra; species Lontra canadensis. The sequence goes on from NW_022631232.1 coordinate 378,913, forward strand.
TCTTCTGTGAGATAATCTCTCCCTGAAGGCTCCTTGCAGGCCTAACCTACTGGTTCAGAAGACTGAATATTCATAAGTTGCACAAAGCAATACAGGAAACATCTAAGGGATTAGTCTCACCCTATCCCATCTCCTGTTAAAACATGAAAAATAAAACTAGAAAGGCATTAAGAACCATATAAATCTACAAGTAGAAGGGCTATTATATATATGTTAGGAATTGTATTTCTTTCCCCTATGGAACAAAAACCCTGATAGCCCTATGTATTTGTGTTTAACTGAGACATGTTTTAATATTTAATTGGTTTCTTGATTTAATTATTACTAAGGAGCTGGTGTTACATTCTGCTGTTGACTCAATAGTCAACAAATTTTTTATTTCTCTAATAAGGCAAACAATTCCAAAAATAAAGTGCATGAAATAGTGTGCACTCCAAATGTTTCATCAAAGTCTTGCATAATCACCTGCGTTAGAACTACCTTGGGGAGCATCTTTAAAATACTGATTTCTGGGGATGCCTGGGTGGCTCAGTTGGTTAAGCATCTGCCTTTGGTTCAGGTCATGATCCCAGGGTTCTGGGATCGAGGCCCACATTGGGCTCCTTGCTCAGCAGGTGTCTGCTTCTCCCTCTGCCTGTTTGTACTGTCTCTCTTTCTCTCTCTCTGACAAATAAAATCTAAAAAAAATACTGATATCTGGGGCCCACCCTAGGACTCACTGACTGGAAGTGGGCTATAGAAGTAACAGTTAGCAAGCTCCTCTAGATGATTATGGTGCAAACTGCAGCATGAGAATGACTGGTATATACAGTGCGCTTTCCATTATTACAAATACGAACTTTTATTAGAAGACAATATTGGTGAGTGTTTATTGAAATTCAGAAAGTAGAGGTCTATAACTATGTTTATCCTTTTAACTATGAAAAGACTGACAGATTTATACATAAAATTTGAAAGATTTCCTTTAATAAAGAAGTACAAGGTAAAAAGACGAGGGACTATAATATTAGATGCACTTTTCTTGACTGAACACCATGTTTGGACATGCATTCACTCCTTCCAACATGAGTGAAATTTATTCACGTTCTCTTTTTGCGATCAGCACATAAAACGGTGAGCCAGTCCTATGCATACCCTTTGGCTTTGTTCTTATTTTTTCATTGTGTGAGGTCATTTTGGGGGATCTTCATGTCTTCAGACCATTCTTCAAGGTTGCAACAGCCTGATGGATGCCAGTTGGGTTAGACTCTGGCTGGAGTGAGCTGAACTTCCAGGGGCTAACCATACCAGTTTGACAAGGCAGGATGAATCCATTCTCCTGGTGCTCAAAGGGGTGGTGCTCAGGTAGGCTGTGGAAGGGCTCACCTAAGTCACACTTCTCTCCAGGGTGGGTCTGATTTTGGTTTCTGTGCTCCAACCTGCCCCAGACATGGACTCTCCTAAGCTGATGACTGGGCTGTCCTGGACATACATGGAGGACAACAATTGTCCTCACTGCAGGTCAGAGCACTTTGCCTTTCCTTCCTTTTTCCTTTCTCTTTCAGGGAACTTTGTGTGAGGGAAGAGGTAAAGTCCCAAAGATTCCTAACTGGAAACACGGGTTGTGATAGTCTTCAGGTAAGCAATTTTCTGAACTGGGTCTGACCGGGTAAATTGGAGATAAAGGAGAAGATGCTGACCCTCCTCTCAGAGTCCAGTGAAGTAGCTCCCAAAACAGCTGAAGTGAAAATGGGGACAGATCTCAGATAAGAAAGACTTCCCTCATCTCTCTCCCACCTACCTTGCTCAGACTCCCAGAAGGGCCTCTGTTGGTGTGGTTCTGCAATAATTTTAGCTCTGTGTGTGCCTGGTGCAGTACTTCTGATGTCTGCATGAGCCCAGGCTCAGGGATATTTAAAAAAAAACAACTCAGTAAAGGAAGCTTGCAAAAGCACGTGGTCCTACAGTTCAGGAGAAAGGGGGTGTCACCTTCTGTTTGAACGACACCGTTGCACTGCAGACCCAGCCTTCAACTTCTCAAGCTGTGAATTGGTATGAAGATGCTGTTGAAGGCATTGATGGTGGAGGAAGCAATTGTGACCTTTGCTCTTTAGGTCTGCCATCTGAGGAATTATTACTACTTTTTTTGATATCCTAAAACACTGGTTGGGCAATAAGGTGAAGATAAAATTCAAATTTTGGGGTTTAGGAAGGCAAAATGGTTAAGTGTACAGCCTTAGAGCCAGAAAAACTTAGGTTCCAATCTCGGCTCTTTCCCTTACAACATGTAACATTGCATAAATCACTTAACTTTTTTTTTTTCTTGGAGGACACCTACTATCTTTGAAACTGGGCCATTCATAGACTCTCTGGAAATAGAACTCTTAGATCAAAGAGAAAATTTCTCCTCTACCACCATCATTGCTGTTATCATCATAATTATTATCATCCTCATCATCATCTTCATCATTATCATCACCATCATCAAGGGATGATATTGAGTAAATATTAAGTGGATTCCTGTTGGGCACAGGCCACATACTGTGAAGATTTCTAAGATTCAGTGGGCAAGCCCTGGAAATGCATCATCTGAAAGGGTGAGGCCAATATAATGGGAAAGCACGGGCTAGAAATGGAGTCTCTGCTTATAAGAAGTGTGAGCCCAGATTGGTTCATTCATCTCTAACATGAGTAAAACCCTACATAAACCCATAAGACTGTTGTGGGAAGTAAATGCAGAAAACTATATGAAATTCCTGGCATGCAACAGACCTATTCAGAATGTTAGATCTTTGATCATCATTATCAAGTGTTGTCATCAAAATCATCATCATCATCATCATCATCATCATCATCATCATCAGATGACCCTGAGATAACACTCAAATACGAACTCAGAAAGTCTGTGCTTCCTTGACTCCATATCACCCTTTCGAAGGAAAAGTCTATTTTCATTTCTTTCATTCAACCTTATCCCTTGCATAAAAGAAGCAAATAGTACATAAACTAAATGGGATAACTGTCATTCATTTGCAACTATAAAAGAAATAATTGGATCCTATATACATTTATAGCATTTATGCAGTCTGGTACCTTTTGTGTATTGGGGGATGAAAAAAAATTCCTTCCACATTTCCAATTTATTTGGTTACCTTCCTGAAAATTTGAAATCATGAAGAAAATCTTACTTTCATGAATTACAAAACATGATGTAGAAACATCTCTTTGATATGGAAAGCTGTTTCTGACCATCATACTCTTTCATGAAAAAGCCAGCTGCAACACACACACACACACACACACACACACACACACACAGGTTAAAGAGAAATATCAAACTATTTGAAGTGAATATTTCTAAATAGTGTTATTATGGGAAATTTATAACTTCATCTTTATCTTTCTCTGTATTTCCAGTTTTAACTTTTTCAATGAACATGTGTTTTTTTAAAGATTTATTTATATGAGAGAGAGAGGGAGGGAGAGAGAGAGAGATTGTTAGAGAATGTGAAGAGGGGGCGAGGTGGAGGATGGAGAAGCAGACTCTTTGCTGAGCGGAGAGCTGGACAGGGGGCTCAATCCCAGGACCCTGGGATCATGACCTGAGCTGAAGGCAGATGCTTCATCGACTGAGCCACCCAGGCATCCCATCTGGAGTTTTTATAATTAGAAAAGGATCATAAAAGTGAAAGTAGTTTAATTCTATTTCTCCTGTCTCTTTAGCTGAGATAGGGCCTGTTGGCTCTATGGGTTCCTTGTTTTCTTTCTGTTCCATCTTCTGAGAAGAACCTAGTGTAAGTTTTAGAACTTTGAGTGTACTAGCTGAGAAGCTACCCATCGCTATGCTACCTTGGTGACACTCTCCCTTGTGAGAAATGCTGTATAGAATTCTGTCTTTGGTCACAAGGTGGCATTTCATAATTAATTTCTAAATATTCTCTTACAAAGTGCTATTAATTTCTCAAAAATAAAATAGCAATAAACATAACTTTCAAAAAACATTATGAAATTGATTCTTAATTCTGCTTCTAAAAATACACAATCATAGAAAAATACTGGCAGGATGTGCCTTCAGCTGTATTTGCCAGAGCTCCCAAATTTGCATTTCATTTATTGACTCATTCAGGAAATATTCACTGGATGCGTACCGTGTATCAGACTATGCTAGCCATAAATCAGTTTATCCACTCCAGACTTTTCTCTTGAGACTCTATATTCAACTGTCTGCATAAACCGGCCACATGAGCTAAGATAAGTGTTATCCAACCATATGGCCATAACCCTGCATGGACACAAAGTCATCATTTAGCCAGTTTATCTCTTAATCCTGGAGGCTCACCATGCAAAGTGGGGGCAGTATGAAAAAACTGGAAAAGCATAGGTTTAGAGTCAGAAAAAAATTTGTTGTAATAGACTTTTCAAAATTTCTGAACACTTGTAATTGATCAAAAGGATTCTTAGTAACCTAGAAAGTGGATTAATGATAAAAGGTTTCAGATACAAGACATATCTATACATCAAGGTTTAAAGTCAAAGTCTATGTTACACATTTGACAATGATTGTTGTAGATGATTTCCAAGGTCTGCTTCCTTCAGTCCCCCACCTCCTACCTGTTGTTTATTGAGCTCCCACTAAGAGCCCTGGCCCTTGGCTAGGCCCCGGGACACAGCAGTGAACAAAAGAGAGTTCCTGTCTTTATATTGCATCTATTCTGATTTACACTCTTTAAAAAAAAAAGTGAGGTAATATTTACATAGGGTGAAATGCACAGATCTTAATTGCACACAATTGTGTGTAAAATTGGACATTTCCATTACTCCAAAAAGATTTCTGTGATTCCAAAAAGTTTCCTGTCCTTTTCCATAGTGTGAATATACAGCAATTTGTTTATCTACTCAGATATACTGGATATTTGAGTTGTTTCCATTTTTTTGTCTATTATAAATATAGCTGCCATGAATACACTTGTACAAGCTTTTTGTGTGTATGTGTTCTTATTTCTCTTGGGTAAACATCTAGGAGTATATCTAGGCAAAAGAAAATATAAATATAGATACATAAATATCTAGGCAAAGAAAAGGTGACTGTTTGATTTTACGTGAAATTGCCAACAGTTTTCCAAATCGGTTATGACATTTTGTACTCAAACAATGTATGAGAATTTCAGTTGCTCCACATTCTCACCAAAACGTCAATGCCATGAAAGAAAGAAGTAGAGAGAACATTCTAGATTAGAAGAGGTAAAAAAATACGTAGCAACAAAATACAATGTTTGAATAAGGATGGTAGATAAGAAAATAGTATTTTATCAATGCTAAATTTCATGAATGCAATCACTGTATTGTGCTTGTTTAGGAGACTGTCCTTATTGTTAGGAGATAAAATGCTGAAGTATTATTCTATGATTAACTTTAAAATTGTTCAGCGATGAAAAAAGAAAGAAGATGAATATATAGTGAGAAAGAAATTGGCAAAATATTAATTGGTGAATCTAATCTAGATTAGATTCAGGGATTAAGAGTATATAGGCATTCACTTTATTATTTTTGAAATATTTTGTAGGTTTCAACTTTTCAAAATAAAAAGTTAGTGGTAGTGGAGTGGGGGAAAGCAGGATATCTGGTTAGCCCTCCAGAAGTAAAGGTGGCTAAATGAGAACCTAGAATCAAGATTGACAAATTTGGTTATCGGCAAATTTAAGGGGATTATGCAAACAACTTTAAAGGAACATAAAGACAGAGGCAGCTGGCTGAATTCTACTTCTGGCAATAGTTTAAGAAACCATTCCAGGGACACCTGGGTGGCTCAGTCAGTTAAGCGTCTGGTCTGCCTTTGGCTCAGGTCATGATCCCTGGGGTCCTGGGATCGAGTCCTGCATCAGGGTCCCTTGCTCAGTGACGAACATGCTTCTCCCTCTGCCTGTTCTGTCTCCTCTGCCTGTGGCTCCCCCTGCTTGTGTGCTCCCTCTCTCTGACATAAATAAATAAAGGAATCTTAGAACAAAAGAAAGAAAGAAATCATTCCATAGGCCAACATGTTGGGGCAGACCACCACATGTCATCAAGACTTTTTGGTAAAAGTTAAAATAGTAATATCTGCACACCATGGATACAATCAGATTCTTGTGGGAAGAAGAGAGGAGCTTGACAGCATCTAAGTATCCAATAAAAGTGGACTGGAAACAACCTTAGGACATTAAGACAAAAAGAAGAATATAGTTTAATAAGATAACCTGAAAGTATTGTATCAGATCTTGATGTAGAAAGACTTACGTGAACTGCTTTGTCAGCAGGAAAAGTATAGGGGAAAACAAAACAAAACAAAACAAAACAAAACAAAAGAGAGACCAAGGTTGGTTCTGTCCCATTCAATCACCTCCAGTGCAGAATAAAAGCAGTGGTCAGGAGCCCCAGAGCAGGTGTTCGGAGTGAAGAAGGATATATAACAATGATAGGAATGGGGTAACAGGGGTGTGAGGACACAGTAAGGATGGGAGTAAAGCGAAAGAATCCAAAATAAGAGTAGTGTAATCTGTATTTACACAAGAGTCAAAGGTGAAACTGGATTCAGACTAGAAATATAACAGGACTATAGTATAGTGGTGTACATAAAGTTGCCCTCCAAGTACCACATTTTATACCAATCTTCTAAACACTCTGTAAATGGTGTTCATCTCTATTAACAGCTAAAAGCTGATATGAAAATATATAAAAATGTTCTCTGCTTGTCAGGTTCTTTTTGTCTTTGAGAATTCTGTAAAAAGTAGACTGAGGATTTCCCAAAGTTATGCTGACTTTATAGAGCTGTTTTAAGGATTATTGAACATGATACCTTTTTATATGAGATTCAGGAATCATCTTTTTATGGGATAAGGACAATACTTTAGGTGGAAAGACCAGAACAGAGGCTTTTGCAGTAGTTTAAGGGAGGTATAAACAGTAGGTCCTGGTAACTGTTTGGTTGTGGACACTAAGATAGAAAGTCTGGTTTAGGGAACTGGTTGAATCCTGGTGTTTTTTTAATGTAATGTAATTTTTAAAAAAGATTTTATTTATTTATTTGACAGACAGATCACAAGTAGGCAGAGAGGCAGCAGAGAGAGAGATGGGGAAGCAGGCTCCCTGCTGAGCAGACAGCCCGATGCAGGGCTCGATTCCAGGACCCTGGGATCATGACCTGAGCCGAAGGCAGAGGCTTAACCCACTGAGCCACCCAGGTGCCCCGTAAAGGTTCTAAAGTAAAATTTAAAACACCAATGACCAAGAAATGGAAAAAAAAGTAATGCTGAAGTTGAAACTGGCCTAGTAGAATGTTAAAGATCTTTAAAAACAAACAACTATTCTCTTCCCAAATTAAAATAGCTTTACTGTATTAATGATTAAAAAATTATGCAGAAAAATATTGAGAATTAGAAAAAAAATCACACTTATCTAAAGTGGCAAAAGCAAGGTGGGCACAGGTGGCTGAGGGGGAAGGTAGAAGAGGGTGGGAGGTAGCAGGAGAGGCAAGTAACCAAGAGGTAGAAGACAGAAAAGCAGAAAATGCAAAACCTGGCTACAGTAGGGATGGGAAGTAGATGGACATTCACTAGCAACGGGAGAAGAGCAAACTCCAACCCAAGGCAGTGAAACCAATTGTAGACCCTCAGATTAGCATGGACAGGAATAGATGATACAGGGCAGTTCATGATGAGGTTCCATGCACAAAGGGGAAGAGAGGGGGCCTTTGTGAGTGTGTATGTTGGCAGGACTACAGTACAGGTTCCTGCTGTACTGCCTGCCAGATGAGAGGTGGGGTGGGGTCCGGGAGTGAGTTGGGGTGGAGGGCGAGCTCTGCAGTGATGCATGGCCCTCACATGAACAGGAGTTAAGGGGAGCATAAGTCCCTCTTGTTCAGGTCTTTTTTTCTGCAACACTCCCTTTTCCACGGAGGTGGGCTGGCATCTGGTGCAGAGCAGGACAGGGAGGAATACACTTCCCCAGAACAAACCAGGTCTGTGTGGGCAACTGGACCAGGAACTATGTTGGTGAATGTGGCATAAAGGGGTGTGCATGGACGTGAAAGAGGGCAAAGACTGAAGCTGTTTTGGGCCTGTATGCTCTATGCCTCTTCAGTCTTTTGGAATAAAAATGATGGGCCTAGGGATAGAAGGGAGGGCTGGAGAAGGATCAGGGAGGGGACACAGAGACCTGGGGATAGTTTGGAAATAATTTGTTTCTTTCACAACCTGCCTACAGGGAAACGGTAGATAAACACAGAGAGATAAGCCTCAAGATGAAGAGGGAGGAGATAAAACAAATGGTGGTATATAAGAGGGCACAGAGTGAATGAATGGAGACTAAGAAATCATGAAAACAAGTTCCCTATTTCAATATGGTGGGCACTTCGTGGCTGGAGATGAGGGAGGCAGGACAGAAAGGAGGACTTTTGAGATTTGAGCAGATGGGGTGGTTAATCTTGAAAGAGCCTTTTGTCTCATATACTGGTCTGTCCACCAAACACTTCAGTATGACACACTCTCATCTGTGTGCAGGTTTAAATATCCGTTAGACATGTCTTATTTCAAGAAGGGAAATTGGAGGAGGAACTGCTTGGAATTTGGGCAGGCTGGTATGACACAGTTATCTGGCCTGGAGGTCTAGGGTGAGGAATAAAAGAGTGGATATGGCTTAGGCAAGAATATGACTAGGCCGTCACACTGCTCCTACTTGCCTCTTATTCAGTCAAGGGAAGGGACTGTAGAAAGGACTAAATGGGAAATTGTTGAGAGAGAATGAGGAAATCTACACTGGCCTTGGTTGTCTGGGAGAAAGGCAAGAACCTGAAGAGAGGAGTGAATTAGAGGGAGGGTGAGACCTTTGCACTCATTTCCTTGATTCAAGAAAGCAGATGAGTGCTGGAATGAGCAACACACATTCAGCATTTCCTCCCTAACAGTAATTTAATTCAAAGAAGAAAAAGGAAAACAAATCTCAACGTGGAAAATACCTACCAAGCAAATGAGGAAAAGGTTGACTGTAGTTATCTTTGGAAGAAGGTGAAGGCCAGGAAGCTAGAGGAAATACTAGCCAGGAGTAAGCACTCCATAGACATGCCAATAATGATGAAGGGATAGGAGGAGAAAGAGGAGATGAGATAGAAAGGTGTCTGGAAGAGATAAAAAGATTAAGAAATAAATTTAGAACCTGATGCACTGGAAGCAAAGGCAGTCCAGGAAGCAGCCTTTGGCCCAATGAGTGCTTTTTACCTTCAGTTTCCTTTTTTCTTATATAGAGCTCAACTTTTATTTTGGTTGCATTTTCTACATATAACTTTGCTCATCTTATTTTTAAACTTTTGATGGTACTGGTTTTAGTATATGTGTTGCCGAAGCGAGCACTTGATGGTACTGGTTTTAGATGTTCCTGTTGTTACTAATATCTCATTATCGGATTTTGTCTTGTGACTATATATGCACGCCTGCATCTTAGTAGGGGATTTTTCCAAATTGCATAGAAAAAAAGTCATTATATATTGTACTGTCAATAAAGTAGATTGAAAAAGAGTGTATTTATGTATAAATATATATATATGACTATCTATATCTGTATCTATGCATATATATGATATTCCAATTTAAAATAAATATATTTATACTTTCCATATGCACATAGAAAAAGTTGGAAAAGATGTACATGAAAAGCTTAATAATTCTGGTTCCTTTCTAAGGATCAGATTCATGGGAAACTTTAATTTCCTTTTGTATTTTTTGCATATCTGTTTTTTCTCATTTTTCCAAAAGAACATATTTTAGTTATATCACAAAATCAATAAAAAGTTTAAGAAGAAATAAAATAAAAATTATCAAAATAACAGGTCAATTTACTTATAAAGGCAGTATGGAACAGCTAACAAATAGTTGAAAAAATTTTTCAAAGGATGATAAATTTCAAGCAACATTTGAATCCCTTAGCTAGATGTATCAGCTAGGCTGTTATTGTGGATATATTAATTTCATAATTAGTCCTTTATGTGCAATATGGGGAAAATGTCTCACAGGAACTGCTGAGTAGGTCAAATGAAGTAATAAGCATGAAATGAGCTGCTGTGTTTGGCTACCTCCTTCACCCCACCCACACGCAGAACCTCAGATGTCTTCAGATTTCCTTCTGTTATTTTTTTAAAAGATTTTGTTAATTTATTTTACAGAGAGAGACAACGGGAGAGAGGGAACACAAGCAGGAGTGGGAGAGGGAGAAGCAGTCTCCCCCCTGAGCAGGGAGCCTGACAGCAGAGGTGGTTACCCACTCTGTCATTCTGCTACTATGCCATCCACCATGAGCCTTACCCTGGAAACTGCCATGTTTTTCTTTGCACTTCTGAGGATGTTTTGGAGTCCTCAAAATAGTACAAATCTTACTGATTTATCTGGAGTTCCTGGTGGACCAAAGTCCTTCTACATCCCTCAATAAATGTAGAGAATATACTTCTTTCCACTTCAATATTACATTTACCCAGATGCATACTGCCCCACGGTTCCTTGGGCACTGAAGCAATACATATACACAAGAAACTATATTAACTTACAGGCCCCCTTTTGCAAAACATGATAAATGCACTGGGGACTATAAATTTGAGCAACAGATGTGCTGTAGTGAGGAGTGTTCCTTATCCTCCACTCTGACATACAAAGCCCTACTTGCCTGTTTCCTTAAGTTGAAATCATTATATATTCTCCTATTAGGATCACTCTTCTAAGTGTTAATAGAAAACTATAGGCCTAAAATAGGGTCAGTTATGTTAGGCCAAGTCACCAAACCGGGGCCTAATGCCTAACCTAATTGCAGTTTTAACCTTCCTCATAAATGTAGTAATGTAGTCTTAACTGGTCATGCAGGAATTTTCTGGTCAGCAGCAAAGAGGAAATTTGTCACATGGGCCCTCTCCATCCCCCAAAGAAAGATGAAGCAATCCTCCCCATTAAGACCCTTTGCTCAACCCCTAAAGGAAGGTGGTGTTGCCTGAAACAATCCTTTCTTTTGCTAATAAAACTTCATTGTCCCACCCTCCTGCTTAATAAAGACAATTATATTTTCAAATTTACTAGGTTGAATTTTCATTTTTAACACAGGTCAGGAGACTCACCTGAATGTATTAATTATAGAGTGACACAGGATTTAAGTTCAAGCTAAAACATTATATGCCTTACTCTATCCCACACAATCTATATCCCACAGAGAAATCTCTAAAGCTAAGTACTGTGTAAAGTGTTACTATTTCCCCATATATTATGTTCAGTTAAAACAAAGACACCTTTTTTTTTTATCTTGGCCTACTAAGTACTTAGTACCTAATAAGGTATGTTACTACCTAGATATCTTACACATATTAAGCAAACACCATCATGGCAGAAATATATCACTCTTTACCTTGGGATCAATTTCTTTTTTTTTAATTTAAAAAATGTTTAAGATTTTATTTATTTGATAGAGAGCACAGGAGTGGGAGCTGAGTGAGAGGTAGAAGCAGACACCCTACTGAGCAGGGACACCTCCCCAAAGTGGACTCAATTCAAGGACTCTGGGATGATAACCTGAGCCAAAGGCAGATGCTTAACTGACTGAGCCACCTATGTAACCCTGGGGACCAATTATTTATTTATTTTATTTTAAAAAAAGATTTTATTTATTTATTTGAGAGAGAGAAACAGAGGGAGAGAGATCATGAGTGAGAGGAGGGTCCCAGGAAAAGGGAGAAGCAGACTCCCCACTGGGCAGAGAGCCAGATGTGGGGGTTTGATCCCAGGACCATGGGATCATGACTTGGGCTGAAGGAAGACGCTTAACCAAACCAACTAAGTCACCCAGGAGCCCCCAGGGATCAGTTTTTTAAAACACCCTTTCCTTTGGTATTTGGCTCCTGTTCTTGTTAAGGGACTGAACGCTTATAGTAATTTCACTACTGCTTTTGCAAGTAGTGCAGCTACCACTAATATAATAGTGAAGTATTTCAAGCTTTTTCTCCCTTTCATGCTGTTTGGTGGACCAGTGATAAATGTGCTTGGAAAATTCCTTTTTGCAAAAACATGTGAAAAGGTAGTATATAATGACATCTTATTGGTTCTCAGGACTGTTCTGATTGAATTCTTTTCTTTTTTAAGATTTTATTTATTTGAGACAGAGAGAGAATGAGCATGAACAAGGGGTAAAGGCAGAGGGAGAAGCCGACTCCCTGCTGAACAGGGAACTGGAGCCACTGGGCTCCATCCCAGGACCCTGGAATCAGGCCCAGTAACTGACTGAGCCACCCAGGTGCCCCTGTTCTGGTTGAGTTCTTAAGAGCCAAGTGCTTCGTATTTATAATCTTCATTCTCTTCTATTTTGGGATCTGTTATGACCCTCATGCCTGGAGCAGTGGTTCCCAAACCATATTGCACTCGTCATAATCAACTAGCAAACTTGGAAATGTAAACGTTTGGGCCTCACCCCCAGAGATCTCATTCACTTGGGCTTGAGTGGAGCCTGAGAATCTGCATTTCTAACAAGTTCTTAGGTGATGTTGCTAGTCCAATGCCACACTTTTAAGAACTACTGGCCTTAAGTAGTAACAGGTAGACACTCAATAAATTTGTTGAATAAATGAAAGAAATAAATGGAGCTTAACAATAACCATTTGAAATATATCAGAATTACCTTTTATAAATAGGGTGCCTGAGGGGAAAAAAAAGCTAAGTGAAGTGTCTATAGGGGTCAAAAGCAGCCTGTCCCAAAATGTGTCACTTTGGCATATTGATTATTTTATTTTATTTTTTAAAAAGATTTTATTTTTAAGTAATCTCTACACCAAACATGGGGCTCAAACTCACAGTACTGAAATCAAGAGTAGCGTGCTCATGTCCACAATAGCCAAACTAAGGAAAGAACCTAGATGTCCATCAACAAATGAATGGATAAAGAAGATGTGATATATAAATACAATGGAATACTATGCAGCCATCAAGATAAACGAAATCTTGCCATTTGCAATGACATGGATGGAACTAGAGGGTATTATGTTAAGTGAAATAAGTCAATCAGAGAAAGAATAATCATATCATCTCTCTGATATGAGGAATTTGAGAGGCAGGGCAAGGGTCATGGAGGGTAGGGAGGGAAAAAATGAAACAAGATGGGATCAGGAGGGAGACAAACCATAAGAGACTCTTAATCTCACAAAACAAATTGAGGGTTGCTGGGGTGGGGAGAGGGTGGTTGGATTATGGACATTGGAGAGGGTATGTGCTATGGTGAGTGCTGTGAAATGTGGAAGCCTGATGATTCACAGACCTGCACCCCTGGGGCAAATAATACATTATATGTTAGTCATATATATATATATATATATATATATATATATATATATATATATATATCATGTTCTACTGGCTGAGCCAGACAGGTGCCTGCCTCTGTATTTTGATTATTTTAAATAGAAGTTACTTACAAGATAGCCTATGTAGGAAGGCTCAAATCTTCCTCTGTCCCCCCTGAAAGCAGGAAATAAATCTTCCATGTGAAAGGTATCCTCTGTACTAGGAGGTAAAGAGACACCTTTATCACCAGAGATGAGAAATTTAGAGCTGAGAAGGCTATAGGAACAACGTTTGTGACTTTTTACTAACTTACTACCCCCGCCCAAATTCTGTTTAGAATTCCTTACTAACTGAATCTCCCAAAATTGTTTTCTTTGTCCTGTCAATTCCTTACAGAATTATTGGTTCTTTGTCTAAAAAGCATAACAGCTGCCTGCCTTGGTCATTTCTTTAGGTCACAATTTCATTATTGGGGCTCTGTGCACATGTAATAAAACTTTTTTTCTCCTGTTGATCGGTCTAATGAAAATTTAATTCTTTGTCCAGCTGGAAGAACCTGACAGGTAGAGAAGAATTGCTCCTTCCCTTTGTGTACAAGGTAAGAATTTAACCCAATTTGCCTATATGTAAAGTCACGGTTTTTAACAACCATATAGTGTTGCATCCTCAGTGCCAGTTCAATGGCTTTTAACATGGAATCTTAAAAAAACTTGTTTGCCACTCCCAGTGTCTGAATGTGTTTTTACTATTAATGCATTCAAGTCTTTTCTTTTCTTTTTCTGCTATATACATGCATTATTGTGATCAGAAAATTCCATGAAGAATATTATAAATGTCTTAAAACAAAATAATACTACAAAGCATGTTAAAATACAAACAAACTCAAAACAAAATGAAACAAAAAACAAACAATGCAATGCAATATTTACAACATGTATTACGGATTTAGAGTTAACCTTAATATTTGAATAGCTCTTAAACAAAAAACTTACTGATCAGAAGAGTACGTTCCTTTTTTTTTTAAAGATTTATTTATTTGACAGAGAGACAGTAAGAGAGGGAGAGAGAGAGAGAGAGAGAACAAGCAGGGGGAGCAGCGGAGGGAGAGGGAGAAGCAGGTTCTTCATTGAGTAGGGAGCCTGATACAGGCAGATCCCAGGACCTCATGACTTGAGCAAGGCAGACGCTTAAGGCGTTCCTGAATAGCTCTTATAACTCAATATCAAGATGGACTTCCAACCAACAAAAGATAAAAATGGAAGCTGCAAAGTAAAATATGTGTGCTTATCTGGGGTCTTAGGAATTGCAAACTGGGAGACACAGATTTGACTAAAATCAAAAGCATGCTCCAGAGAGATAAAGGAGGTTATAGTTTAAAGAGGAATGAGGGGATTTATATAAATTGTTTTGAAGAAAATGTGATTGGTGTTGGTATTGCTACAGTTATACTAACCTATATATGATTGGTTGCTAGGGCTAGCGGTGGGCAGAAAGTCCGTTTATGTCCATTCTAACATATAACAGATGCTTTGGCTTTTAGCTGAGCTGAGCAAAAATTCTGAGAATTTGAGACAGAAGATGTGCATAAGCCCCACATCCTCAATGTCTTTCTGGTTGGCCACATTTTAAATAACTCTCTTAGCAATGGTTACTCTATCTTATTCTTCTCATTTCAGGACTAAGGACATGAATGGGAAATTTACAGTAAGGAAAACATAAAGGACTAATAAACGGAAACTCAACTAATAATGGAAGAAATACAAGTGAAAACAAAATAAACCCTTCCTTTGCCTGTCAAATCGGAAAAGATTAGAAAGACTGATAAGATTCTGTGTTTGGATGTTAGTAAATAGAACTAGTATATGTTGCTGATGGGAGTAATGTACAAGCACACTTTTATAAATGGGAGGTTTGTGTATGAATGTCAATTAGAACAATAATGATAATGCTGACTTGAAAACAACACAAATAGGCATGAATGGAGTATTGGCTCAATACATTATTATACACATATTGAAAGAAATAGTATGTAGCAAATCAAAAAAAATTAAGGAGACTTCTGATTAAATGTTGTAAATTAACTACAAGCTTTTATCTTCCTTTTTTCATAAGATCTCACAAGAATTAAGTAAACTGATAACAACATTTTAAAAAACTTTTTTATTTTGGAATAATTTTACAGAAGAGTTTTGAAGATAGTAAGGAAAATTCCTGTATATCCTTCATCCAGATTCCTCTAATATTAACATATTTCACCTATTAAAATTAAGAAATGTTCATACTATTAACTAAACTAAATATACAAATGTCAGCAAGTTTTCCCCATAGTCCTTTTTTTCTGTTTCAAGATTCAATCCAGGATACTAACTGTATTTAGTTATCATGTCTCCTTATTCTCCTACATTCTCTGACAGTTGCTTTTTCTTTTTTCTTTTTTTTTTTTAATTTTTTTTTATTTATTTGACAGACAGAGATCATAAGTAGGCAGAGAGGCAGGCAGAGAGAGAGAGAGGAGGAAGCAGGCTCCCTGCAGATCAGAGAGCCCAATGCGGGACTCGATCCCAGGACCCTGAGATCATGACCTGAGCCGAAGGCAGAGGCTTAACCCACTGAGCCACCCAGGCGCACGACAGTTGCTTTTTCTTTTGCTTCATGACCTTGACATTTTTTGAAGAGTATTGGTCAGCTATTTTGCAGGATGTCCCTCAGTTTGGGCTTGTCTGATATTTTTTCATGATTATTGAGACTACAGGATTTGGGGAAAAATAGCACAGAGGTGACAGGTCTTTTTCTGTGGTATTCTGTGATGTGGTTCATGTGATATGATATCAACATGATTTGTTAGTGGTGGTGTTAACTTTGACTCCTTTGTTAAAATGATGTCTGCCAAGTTTTTCCTCTGTAAGATCTTTCTGCATTCCATACTCTATTTCTCAGAAGTGACTCACAAAGTGAAGCCCATACTCAAGAGAAGGGGAATTAAGCTTCATGGCCTGTAGGGAGAAATATCAAAGAATTTCTGGATGTTTTTTAAAAATAGTAACTAATTAAAGTTTGGAAGGGAGATATTTTGAGGTTACACAAATATTTCTTCTTAAATATTTCTTCTTAAAGTTTTACTCATGAAATTTAGCATTCATCAGTGGGTCTTATGTGCAGCTATTACTAGTTTGTTGTTCTAATGGTGGTTTTCTATATTCCTTATACTGACTGAATTTATTACCTGGAATTACTCTGTAAGGAAGTTCTATCTATCTATCTAATCTATCTATCTATCTATCTATCTATCATCTCAGTATGGATATTTTCATTCTTTGGGACACAACTCAATGATATCTTTTTTTCCCAAATGGATCCAGTTTTGGCCATTAGAGGCTTGTTTGGGTTGGCTCATATCCTTCTGATATGCATAATATGTTAGGCAGAATTTTAAGGACACCTTCAAGAGCCCTGTCTTTTTGTTATTCAGTAAAACACCAATATAGGTATTGCTGTAAAGGGATTTTTCAGATGTAATTTAACACTCAATCAGCTGACTTTAACGTTGGGAAATTTTCCTGGATTATCCTGGTTGACCCAAAATAACCACATGAGCTATTGAAGCATAGACATTTATCCAGCTGGTGGCAGAAGAGGAAGGCATAAAAGAATAAAAGAGAAAATCAGGGATATACAAAGCATGAAGTGAATTTAATTTTTCATTGCTGGCTTTGTAAATGGAGGTGGCCATAACCAGAGGAATATAGGAAGTCTCTAGAAGCTGAAAAAACCTGCAGTTGACAGCCAGGAAGGAAACAAGGGCCTCAGTCCTACAATTGTATGGAACTGAATTCTGCTAACACATTCAATGAGCCTGGAAGCATGTTCTTTCTCATAGTCTCCGGATAAGAACCCAAGCTGACTGGCACCTCGATTTCAGCTTTTCTTTAGACTGTAAGCAAAGAACTTAGTTGAGCCCACCTGGACTTCTATTTTAAGCTGTTACGGTTGTTATGTAGCAATAGAAGACGGATACATTTGCACATTGTTTTTAAATCACTTCCTTACTTCCTGGGACTATAAGATGTTACAGGTTAATCTTGTATTTTCCCTGCTCTGACCCCAGGATCAGCTATTTATTCAAAGAGTCCTGGTTCCTTTTATTAGAAAATAGTATTTAGAAACCAAGATCTGGGCCCTATGTGTGTTCATTGCTAAAGGGGCATCATTGTGTCTAGGCCCTCTCAGTGGACAGAGCTAGTAAATCTATCTATACTGATGTACACACACACACAAACACACACACACACACACACACACACACAGGTTCATATTGGTATCTCTAACTCTAAATCTTTTCTTCTGTGCAACTTCTTTCTCTGACAGTGAGAAACTTGGCTCTCATCTATATTAACTTATTTGTTCAACTTCATATGCATGCAATGTATCGCTACACATGTAATAAATTGCTATGCCACACTCTGTGAGAAACAAATATACCAACTACAGTACAGTTCATTTTGTCTTTAGCTTCACAGTAACCAAACATTGTTTTCCAAAGTTACTTTCATCAAACCACCAAATTTATATGTTGAAATTCTAATGCCCAATATGATCATATTGGGAGGTAAGGCCTTTAAGAGGTGCTTAGATTCCACGAATGGGATTAGTGTTTTTAAAAAAGAGACTCCAGAGAGCTCCCTAGTCCCTTTCACCATGAGAGGACACAGTGAGAAATCAGCAGTCTGCAACCCAGGAATGGGCCATCATCAGGACCCGACCATACTGGCACCCTAATTATGGACTTCAAGCTTCCAGAACAATGAAAAATAAATTTCTGTCATTTATAAGCTACCCAGTCTGTAGTATTTTATTATAGCAGCTCAAATGGACTAAGCCATAATTTTAATAACAGTTAGATGTATTTGTTACAGCCTCTATTCCACCCTGGATTCTCCTGACATTCTGGTTAATTAAAAAAAAAATTCCGTGTATCAGGATTTCTCAACCTTGGCATTATTGACATTTTGGGTTGGATCATTCTTCTAGGGATGGCTGTTCTGTGCATTGTTAGGTGTTTATAAGTATTCCAGGTCTCTAGCCACCAGATGCCAGTAGCACTCACCTCTCTAGTTTGAAAACAAAAAAATGCCTGCAGACATTGCTAAATGTCCCCTAGTGGGAAAAAAAAATGAGAACCACTGGCATGGGGAGAGTCACCTTTGGTGGTGGTGTATAGTTCTATGGGTTTTAGCATGTACATTACCCACCACAGTAACATATAGATGAGTTCCACCACCTTAAAAATTTCCTTGTGCAGACCCTTTGTTGTCTTACATTCATCATCCCCAATTCCTGGGAGCCACTGATCTGAATCAGATTCTATAGTTTTGCCTTTTCCAGAATATCACGTAACTGTAATCATAGTGGCCTTTGTAATCACTGAGGCCTTTAAGATCTGATTTTATTCACTAAGCTTAATACTTCAAATTTATTCATAAAACAAGAGTTTGTTTCTTTTTATTGATGAGTAGTATTTCATTTTATGAATGTACCAAAGTTTGTTTATATATTCACTTGTTGAAGGACATCTGGATTGTTTCCAGATTTTGGTGACTTTGAATAATGTCACTATGAACATTTGTGTAAAGATACATTTGAAATTCACTTGGACAAATACATACAAGTGGGATTCCTGGGTCATATGGTAAGTGTACACATAATTAACTTTTTTTTTTAAGATTTTATTTATTTATTTGACAGAGAGAGCTCACAAGTAGACGGAGAGGCAGGCAGAGAGAGAGAGAGAGGGAAGCAGGCTCCCTGCTGAGCAGAGAGCCCGATGCGGGACTCGATCCCAGGACCCTGAGATCATGACCTGAGCCGAAGGCAGCGGCTTAACCCACTGAGCCACCCGGGCGCCCCCACATAATTAACTTTATATTAAACTGTGAGTATGTTTTCCAAAGTAGCTGTATCATTTGCATTTCCATAAGCAATGCATAGGAATTCCTGTTGTTCCACATCCTCACCAGCATTTGCAATTGTGGAGGGCTTTTTAAAATTTTATCCATTCTGATAGGTGTACAATGGTATCTCATTGTGTTTTTTAAAATATTTATTTATTTGAGAGAGAGAGAGAGAGAGCATGAATGGGAGGAGCAGAGGGAGAGAGAGAGAGAATCTCAGTCTCCCCACTAAGCACAGAGCCCCACACTGGGCTCAGTCTCATTACCCTGAGATCAAAACCTCAGTAGAAACCAAGAGTCAGATACTCAACTGCCTGCACCACCTAGGTGCTCCATCATTCTGGCTTTAATACACATTTCTCTAATGACTAACAATATCAAACATATTTTCATCTGTGCTCATGTACCATCTGGATATCTTCTTTGGTTAAGTGGATGTTCAGATATTTTAACAATTCATTCACTGAGGTTTTTTTCTTTTAGTGAGTTTTAAGGTTCTTTAAATATCCAAGATATGTCTTTTATAAGATATGTGATCTACAAATATTTTCTCCCCGTGTGGCTTGTCTTATCACTCTCTTAACAGTGTCTTTTATAGAGCAAAGATAGTCATTTTGTTAAAGTTCAGTTTATCATTTTTTTCTTTTATGGATGTCATGCCTAAAAATTTTTCTCTTGTTGTCATACCTGAAAACTCATTGCCAAAGTCAAGATCACACAAATATTCTCTAATGTTTTCTTCTAGAATCTATGATTTGTTTTACATTTACACTTAACATTAGCATATATTAACATATATTTAAATGTAAGTTTACATTTAAATATATGTTAATATAATGTAAGCTTACATTTAAATATATGTTGCATTTTGAGTTAATTTTTCTGTAAGTTGGGAAGTAGGTATTGAAGTTCCTATTTTTGGTTATGCATTTCTAGTTGTTTTGGTTTTATTTCTTCTTTTCCAATATATGTTTCTTGGGATTTTCTTTTTTTTAAAGATTTCTTTTGGGGCTCCTGGGTGGCTCAGTTGGTTAAGAGTCTGCCTTCGGCTTGGGTCATAATCCCGGAGTCCTGGGATCGAGCCCCACTTTGGGTTCCCTGCTCAGTGGGGAGTCTGCTTCTCCTTCTCCCACTCCTCCTGCTCATGCTCTCTCTCTTATTCTCTCAAGTAAATAATTAAAATCTTTTAAAAAGAGATTTCTTTTATTTGAGAGAGAGCATGTGCAGGCAGGCACATATGTGCACAAGTGAGCAAGTTGGGGGAAAGCCAGAGGGAGAGAATCTTCAAAGACTCCCCACTGAGCAGGGAGCCAGATGCAGGGCTCAGTCTCACCACCCATGAGATCATGACCTGAGGTGAAACCAAGAGTTCCACAGACGCTCAACTGACTGAGCCACCCAGGTGTCCTGGGATCTTCTACATAGACAATAATGCCATACACAAATAGGGAACATTTTATTTTACTTATTTATTTACTATTGAAGTACAGTTGTCACACAATGTTACATGGGAAAATTTTATTTTTTTCCAATATGTATGCTTTTTATTTCTTCTTTTGCCTTGTTACACTGGATAAGACTTCCATTATATGTTAAAGGAGACTACTGAGAGTGGATATACTTGCCTTATTCCCAGTCTTAAGGAATTCAGTCCCTCACCATTATAACATGTTGGCAGGGTGTTTTTGTAGAAGACCTTTATCAGGTTGTGGAAGGTGACTTCTGTTCATAGTTAACTGAGAGTTTTTATCATTAATAGATGTTGTGTTTTGTCAAAAGACTTCTCTGCATCTTTGGTGATGCTCACGTAATTTTTTTTCTTTAGATACTTTAAAATTTTTTTTAAAGATTTATTATTTATTTGAGAGAAGAGAGAGAGATAGAGAGAGAGAGAGCGAGCATGAGAGCAGGGTGAGGGGCAGAGGGTGAAGCAGATTCCCAATGAGCAGGGAGCCTGATGGGGGACTCCATCCCAGGACTCCGGGATCATGGCCCGAGCTGAAGGCAGACACTTAACCCACTAAGGCACCCCTTTCTTTAGATTCTTGATGTGGTAGATTGCATTGATTGATTTTCAAATATTCAATTTGCCTTTCATTCTTGGGATAAACCCCACTTCGTTGTGCTTGTGAGAGGAAGAGAGAAGTTTAATCTTATAATATGAGGGATACTGGTCTTAGTTTTATTTGTACTGTATTTCTCTGGATTGCTTATTGTAAAATGAATTGAGATATATTTCCTCCTCTTCTGTATTAGTTTTCTATTGCTGCCATAAAACATTACCACAAACTTAGTATATTATTTTAAATATAAAACTTTTATATTATTTCACAATATCCAGATCAGTTTGACATAGATGTCATTTGCCAAGAACCAAAATGTTGGCAGAGCTGTATTCCTTTCTGAAGGCTCTAGGGGAACATCTCTTTTTTGCTCATAAAGAATTAAATTCTTTTTTATATCTTCTATTTCTTTGCTCACAATTTCAGTTTTAATTAGGTTTTTTAAGAGTGATGACTCTTTTGAGCCTTTTTTATAATAGCCTTTTGAAAGTCTATCAAATATTTACAGCATCTGTCATCTCATCATTGGTGTCTGTTGATTGCCTTTTTCCATGCCTTTGAGAATTTCATGATTTCTTACATGCTGAGTAATTTTGATTTGTATACTGGACATTACATATTATTTTTATTATGTTATGGAAAACTCAAATAGCTATATCATGCATTCTGTCTGTTTTTTCATATCTGCATTTAGTACTAGAGAGAGTTAGAATGTATGTACTCTATCTTACTTGGAACCAGGACTATACCATATAAATTTTTATGTTTAATATTAATTTTTCATTTTTAAAGAAAAATCACAAATTTATGGAAAAATTGTAAAGACAGTATAATGAATTTTCCCCCTGACTTATTTGAGGGTAAGTTGATAGTTTAATGACCCATCCACCCTATGGTAAGCAGAATTTTAAGATGGCTCCTACATATTTCACCTCCTGGTGTTACTCCTACTCTTATGTTACATTACATGACAAAAAGGAAATTACCTAGGTGGGACTAATCTAATCACACAAGTCCTTGAAAGGGAGAAAGCTATATTTGCCTGTTGACAGAAGTTAATGTCAGAGAAGTTCAAAGCATGATAATGCTTGGACACATTACCATTGTTGGCTTTGAAGATGGTATTGGCCAAGTGCAAGGATCACAGAGAAAACTGTAGGAGCTGTGAACAATGTTCTGTCAAAAGTCAGCAAAGAAATGGGGTTATCAATCCTACCACTGTAAGGAGTTGAGTTCTGCCAACAACCTGAATAAAGTTGGAAGGCGATTCTTCCCAGTCCTCCAGATAAAAGCCCAGGACAGTCAAAACCTTCATTTCAGCCTCATCAGACCCTAAACAGGAAACTAGCCAAGACTACTGACCTACAGAATTGTGAGCTAATAAAGTGGTGTTGCTTTAAGCTGCTCAATCTATGGTAATCTGTTATACAGAAGTAGAGAAATGAATATAACCCCAGACATCTTTTGTGCACATTTCCCAGAAACACAGACACTTTCCTACATATATCCTACACAATATTTCCTACACAATACAATTATCAAAACCAGAAAATTAACGTTGATATATTATTAGCATCTAAACTCAGAACCCAATAAATTTTTACCAGTTATTCAACATCTTTATAGAAAAAGGACATTCCAATTCAGAGTCACATATTGCATTTTGGTCAAATCTCTTTATTATCCTTCAGTATAGAAAATGCCCTCAGTTTTTCCTTGACTTTAATGAAGCTATAGTTCAGTTATTTTCTACAGTGTCCTTCAACTTGGTTTTGCCTGCTATTTCTTGAATGGATTCAGGTTATATATCTTTGGCAGGAATATCACAAAAACATTGCTTTGATATTCTCTTTTTATCCCATCAGGTGACACAATATCAATTTGTCCCATTACTTACAATGTCCTCTTTGACCATTTGTTTAAGGTGGTGACTTCTAGGCCATTCCAGTGTCTTTTTCCTTTGTAACTATTAAGTATTTTATGGGTAGGTATTTTGAAACTACATAAATGTTTATTTGTGTATTTATTTATTTAGATAATGAATCATATTTTCTTTCTTTTAATTCAATGCATTACATTACATTCTATCATTTATTTGAATACTCATATTGTCCTCTATGTGATTTGTAGGAGCTCCTTCAGACTGGCTTCTGTGTCCTTTTGGTATGCCATCATTTTTTCGAGCACTTGCTCAGATTCTAAAATCTTGCTCCAGTCTCCCACACACTGCCTCCATATGGACATTCCCTTCAACCAAATAGAAAGAACCCAATACTCCTCACCTGGCTAGTCTCCTACATAGGAAGCCCAATTTACCATTCTTAGACAATAACTCTCTTCAATGATCTGCTCTCCCAAGATGGATGCCTTTTACACCATACTCAAGCCAACAAAACTCTGTTCTCTCCTACCTTGCTTTTCCCCATCCAATGGTGTTATGACTGAATTGTCCAGGAAGAGAAGGACTGAGGAAAAGGAAAACAAATAGCTTAAAAAAAAAGTCATCAATTTTTTTTTCATCATGTTAAGTGTACTCTTTAAACCCCATCACCTTTTGCAGCAATCCCTCCATCCACTTCCCCTTTAGTAACCTTTGGTTCTCTATATTTAAAAGACTATTTCTTGGTTTGCCTCTCTCTCTCTTTTTCTCATTGATTGTTTTGTTTCTTAAACTCCATATGAATGAGATCATATTGTATGTGTCTCTCTCTTACTGATTTATATCGCTTAGCATTCTACTCTCTAGCTCCATCCTTGTCATTGCATATGTCAAGATTTTTTTATGACTGAATAATATTCAATGATGTATACCATTGTGTATATATACGAGTAATATTCAATGATATATATATATATCTCATTGTGTATATCTTTTTTTTTAAACAATTTTTTTAAATTTATTTGACACACAGAGAGAGAGAGAGCACAATTAGGTAGAGAGGCAGGCAGAGGGGGAGGTGGAAGCAGGCTCCCCACAGAGCAGAGAGCCTGAGGCTGGGCTCTATCCCAGGACACTGAGATCAGGACCTGAGCGGAAGGCAGAGGCTTAATCCACTGAGCCACCTAGGTCCCCCTCATTGTGTATATTCTTTATTTCTTCTTTATTCACTTATCAGTTGATGCATACTTGGACTGTTTCCATAATTTGGCTATTGTAAATAATGTGGCTATAAACGTAGAGGTGCATGTATCCTTTTGAATTAGTATTTTTGTATTCTTTGGGTAAATACCTAGTAGTTTGATTACTGGAGCACAGGGTAGTTCTATTTTTAACTTTCTGAGGAATATTTATGCTATTTTCCAGAGTGGCAGCACTAGTTTGTATTCCCACCAACAGTGCATGAGGGTTCCCCTTTCTCCACACCCTCAAAAACACTTGTATTTTGTGTTGTTGATTCTAGCCATTCAGACAGGTGTGAGGTGATATGTCAATATGGCTTTGATTTGTATTTCCCCAGTGATGAGTGATGTTGAGCATCTTCTCATGTGTCTGTCGGCCATCTGGATGTCTTATTTTACTCTTCATGTCTTCTGCTGATTTTTCAATTTTTTTTGTTTGCTTAGTTGTATAAATTCTTTACATATTTAGGATACTAACTCATTATTGGATATGTCATTTCAAATATCTTGACCCATTCTGTAGGTTGTCTTTCAGTTTTATTGACTTTCTCCTTTGCTGTGAAGAAACTTTTTATTTTGATGTAATCCCAATAGTTTATTTTTGCTTTTATTTCTTTTATCTCAGGAGACCTATCTAGAAAAATGTTCTATGGCTGATGTCAGAGAAATTACTGCCTGTACTCTCTTCAAGGACTTTTATGGTTTCAGGTCTCACATTTAGGTATTTCATCAATTTAGAATTTATTTTTGTATATGGTGTAAGAAACTGGTCCAGTTTCATTCTTCTGCATGTTACTGTCCAGTTTTCCCAGCACCATTTGCTGAAGAAACTGTCTTTTTTCCATAGGATATTCTCTCTTGTTTTGTCAAAGACTAGTTGACCATATAGTTGTGGATTCATTTCTAGGCTCTTTGCTCTGTTCCATTGGTCTATATGTCTGTTTTCGTGCCAGTACTATACTGCCTTGATCACTAAACCTTTGTAACATAACTTGAAGTCCAGAATTGTGATGCCTTCAGCTTTGCTTTTCTTTTTTCAATGTTGCTTTGGCTATTTGGGGTCTTTCTACACAAATTTTAGGACTGTTTCCTCTAGTTCTGTGAAAAATACCATTGGTATTATAATAAGTATTGCATTAAATGTGTAGATTGATTTGGGCAAAATGGACATTTTAACAATTTTTTTCTTCCAGTTCATGAGCATGGAATGTCTTTCCATTTCATTCTGTCATCTTGAATTTCTTTCATCAGTGTTTTATAATTTTCAGAGTAGAACACTTCTACCTCTTTGGTTATGTTTATTCCTAGATATTTTATTGTTTTTGGTGCAATTATAAATGGGATTGTTTTCTTGATTTCACTTTCCACTCCATTATTAGTGTATAGGAATGCAACACATTTCTGTAATTGATTTCGTATGCTGCAGATTAACTGAATTCATTTATTAGTTCTAGTAGTTTTTTGGTGGATTCTTTAGGGTTCTCTATATAAAGTATCATGTCATCTGCAAATAGTGCAAGTTTTACTTCATCTTCACCAATTTGGATGCCTTTTATTTCTTTATGTTGTCTCATTGCTGTGGTTAGGACTTTCAGTACTATGTTGAATAAAAATGGTGAGTGGACATCCTTGTCTTGTTCCTGACTTTAGGGGAAAAGCTCTCAGTTTTTCCCCATTCATTATGATATTCACTTTGTCTTACTGATGTGACATATCATGTTGATTGTTTCACAAATATTGAACTACCCTTTTAATTCTTTTTATGACTGAATTGTGTGAATATATTACCAAGCTAAAAAATATAAAATATGTTGTGTTTAAGTTAAATGCAAATGTAAATAGAACTTATGTGTTGTGAAGCTTCTCAGGAAACAGTACCTGATCACAAACTGATCACCATCTTCATAAGCAGGTGAGGATATCTCTGTCAGTAACTCCATTACGATGAAGTTAAGGTTATTTTTGACTATTTGTAAACTGAATAAGAAGGAGTCAACAAAATTTCTTCTGCTGGGGCACCTGGGTGTCTTAGTCAGTTAAGTGTCTGCCTTTGGCTCAGGTCATGATCCTGGGATCCTGTGATCCAGCCTTGGTGTCTGACTCCCTGCTCAGTGAGGAGTCTGTTTCTCTCTCTTCCTCTGCCCCTCCCCCTGCTGGTGTGCACATGCTCTCTCTCAAATTAATACAGAAAGACTCTTCTTTTTAAAAGACTTTATTTATTTATTTGAGAGAGAGAGAGAGAGAGAGAGCATGAGAAGGGGGAGGGTCAGAGGGAGAAGCAGACTTCCTGCTGAACAGGGAGCCTGATGCTGAACCCGATCCTGGGACAGGATCATGACCCGAGCCAAAGGCAATCGTTTAACCAACTGAGCCACCCAGGCACCCCAAAATACATAACATCTTAAAAAAATTTCTGTTCCCAACTTTGGGCAGAAAGAAGGTGTATTTGTAAACCAATAAACAAATGGTTTCTTCTGAGCTTCCAAGATTTCTGGAGGTGCACAATTAAACATTAACAGAAGTCACTGTGGCAGAATGAAGGTGGGCACCTGCCTGCTATTCTAGCACCTAACTTCCTGAGAAAATAGTCCTTCCCTTCCACACACACACTAAAAAGAGGAAAGAGACAAACCACCCTTTGTTAAGGATCGTAACAGTGGTCGAGGCCCCATGAGTCTTAGTGATTATCAGTGACAGAGATGGGAGGGAGTTCACTTCCAGCTCACATGGTCTCAGATGCTGTGTGGTCAGAGCTGGGCCTCAAGGAATGAGCAGTACAAGGATCTAGGAGGAAGAGGAAGCCAAAAGAAGGAAGGGAAAGATTTAACTTCAACTCATAAACCCACTTTCATCCCCTATTAGGTCTTCCTTACCAGTCATATTAATTCCTCTTCTCCCTTATGGGTGAGGATGCTCCTGCCTTGTTTGAAAACCCGTAACAACCTGCCTGAAAGCACTTGCAAGGGAGATAAATTGACTTCATTCTCTCCCCCATTGTGTTGTAGACATGCTCATTTTCTCTAAATCTATAACTAGAAACAAATCCCAGTATGCCAGATGGGAGGGAGGACACCCCAATTATAAAAATCAAATAAAGAGTTCATACACCAGATGAACTGTAGGTTGTTAAATATATATATATATATATATATATATATATACACAAAATAATAGGAGATTTAGGAAGTACCTATGTCAATCTCTTTTTTAGTTGAGGTCCAAAGACAATATGTTTCAATTACCGCCAAATTCCCAAGTGTAAAACAAGGTGATGAAAACAAGTCATGCAAAGGACTTGGATGAGTACTGAGTTGGTTACCCTTAGATAACTACACATTTTCAGCCTACAAAAGGGATTTGAGAAACCAAAAAGATTATTGGAGATTAGAAGAGGATTTCTAGTGAGAAATGTTGGCATTTCATGAGTGCTTCCATTATAGAGAAGGAGTAAGTGTTTTTTGTTACCTCACACCAAAGGCAAAAAGCCTCAATAGGTCTATTCAGAGCCCCTGGAACTTGTTAACACTGCAGGCATCTAACTCATCCCTGAGAAATCTAAAATGTAAGACCAGCTAGCTACTTTGACATAAAAATGAAGAACATTTGGGGAGAGACTGAACTTGAATTTGGGAGTTAAATTGCATATATGATGTGTGAGTGGTTCCCATAGGCATAACATGGACCATACAGGAGACAGAACTAGCTTGTGGAGGTCATTGGTCTATGTCATGATAGTCTTCTGGAGGAGCAAAGAAACCTTAGCAGAAACAACCTGAATATACTGCTGAAAGTTTAAAAGCTAATGATGGAGGGATGCCAGGGTGGCTCAGTCAGTGAAGCATCTGCTTTTGGTTCAGATCATGATCCCAGAGTCCTGGGATTGAGTCCCACATCAGGCTCCTTGCTCAGCGGGGAGCCTGCTTTTCCCTCTGCCAGCTGCTCTCCTTGCTTGTGTTTTCCCTCTCTCTCTTTCTGACAAATATATAAATAAATAAATTCTTTAAAAAAATGAAGACTAATGAAGGAATCAAAAGTGACTAGCTCAGGGATATGCATTTGCCCATTTCAAGAGAAGAGCAGGTAAGAGATTCTCAACAATGGGGCACTTCCTATAGAACCCATAAATGAACCACATAAAGGAAGGAGTTAACTTTAAATACCTTCACAGCCTAGAAAGTGCCAGTAGTAGATGGCCATAACAGTACCTGTTACATAAGACCGTAATTTCTTATTGTCTTCCTGCCTTCATCGAATGGAAACTGTTTTTTGTTTGTTTGTTTGTTCTTAAAGGTTATTTATTTATTTATTTTAAAAGAGATAGAAGTTTATTGACTACACCACAAAGGAGTGGTGGGCAGGACAGCAAAGGAGAGGCTGTCTGCCTAAAGTTTATTTATTTAAGCCATCTTGACACTGAACATGGGGCTCGAACTCCTGTCCCTGATGTCAAGAGCTGCATACTCCAACTTAGTCACTCAGACAACTTGAATGGAAACTGTTTTGTTTCTTGAACTGACAGGAGGATTTTTTAAATTTATAAGACAAGCAGGAAAGTCATGGGACATACCCTAGATTTCACTCAAGGCACAGAAGAAGAACTGGTGCCAAAGGGCAGGCTTGCATGGGTAGCAGGTGGAAAAAAATGTTTTATTATTGTCTCCTACAAATTCTACTTTGCTACATTGGCAACAATCTTGAGAATATATGTGAGAATAGATTCTAACAGTATTAGACAAAGGTGGGAAGAGACATAATTTTAGCTACTTTTGTCAGTCATCCTTTCAAATCAAGTCTACAGCATTTGTTATCACCTCTGCTTAGAAAACTTTACCCTCAAATATCTGCCTAGATCACTCTCTTAAGTCCTTCACATGTTTCCTCCTGAACCTTCTCTTGTTTTTCCAACAAGAATGCAAGTTCCATGAAGATATATATATATATATTTGCTGTTATACTTAGTGTTGTGATTCCCTGACACTTAGAGCAGCACTAGGTATATGGTACATGTCAAATATTCAGCTGAATTTATCAATATCTGTGCATGTAGCGGAGATTTTAAATTCAATGCGCTATCTCATTCAGCTGGACTCTAATTGTTTGCTCAGTTGGTTGATTGAACTATGGCCTCCTGATAGATCACACTAAAAAAAGTTGGTGTATCAGGAACTGCTAACGAGGTGCCTGGGTGGCTCAGTCAGTTAAACATCTGCCTTCAGCTCAGGTCACGATCCCAGGGTCCTGGGATCCAGCCCCATATCAGGCTCTCTGATCAGTGGGTAGTCTGCTTCTCTCTCTCCCTCTGACCCTACCCATTCTCCAACCCCCCCATTATGCTCTCTCTCTCACAAATAAAAAATAAAATCTTTTTTAAAAAAGGAAATTTCTAGTATGATGTAAATAATCTGAAGAATTATGGAAAAGGAAATGTTGGAATGTGCTTATCATGTATTACTCATCTACTCCCTAACTATGTCTAAAGAGAGGGCTAGAAGATATTATCTTTAACAGGAAATTGAGAAATAAATAGTAAAGGACATTTTGAAAATCTTATAATGGTGATCATCATTAGACTGAGGATGCTGGGAGTGATTCTTAAACTTGACAAAGCCTCTTGGTTTCAGTAGAGATGACAGGATCTCAGGGTAGGATAAACTAAGAAGTTGCATTTAACCACCAAAGACAAGGAAAGCTTAGTTACCTTTACATGTATCAAGAATATCATGGTAGTGAGAGACTGCGGACTCTGAGAGACAAACTGAGGGTTTTGGAGGGGGTGGTAATGGGGGGTAGGGTAAGCCTGGTGGTGGGTGTTGTGGAGGGCATGTATTGCATGGACCACTGGGTGTGGTGCATAAGCAATGAATTCTGGAACACTGAAAAGAAATAAAATGAAAAAAAAAACGAAGGTCATGGTAGACAGAATAGTTTGAATTAGGAATTTTTGTCAGTATCTAACTGATCCTATGAAACTATGGTAGAGAAAGTATACATGTTTAACAAATTCTGTTGCATTTCATCCTAGGTTCATACTTATAGGTTGCTTTTCTCAGACAGCTATGCAGTTGACTGATTTGTGGTCATTGGAATGTGAGCAGAAAACTCCAGCATAATCTCCCATGATCCCTCTCTATTCTTCTTTCTTTCCAGCTGGATGTAAGTACCCAAGGCAATCTTGGAAGTCACATGTTGAAGATGGTGGATGTTCCTGCCATGTTCCTGTCACCTTGCTCCCTGAGTGACAGCATAGAACAGATCACACTCTCTCCCATCTGTATTTCACTGGTAGCTGAGTGAGAAATTTTTAGTTTGCTAAACCTCTGAGGTATGAGAAATATTTTTAAAAGTATTTAGCATATAATAAAAAATAAAAACAAAAATAAAACTACTTAGCCTATGTGATGAACACTGAGTAATGTATAGTATTGTTGAATCACTGTATTCTAAACCTGAAACTTATAAAATACTGTACATTAGTTATACTGAAATTAAAGAAAAATAAAAAACCAAAGAGAAACAGAGAAGGAAAGAAAGAAGAGAAGAAAGATAGAAAGAACGAACCTCCAGAACAATAAACTTAAGCTACTTACATAGAAAAAGTACTTGACATATAAGAATTACCAGGAGAACATAGATAGGTGGCCCACTAAATTACTATTTGGTTTGGGTTACCTTAAAACCCTAAGTATGGCAAACAGAGGGCTGATATGAGCCACTAGATAGTCTGGATTCTCTCTTAATTAACAGACCTGAATCAGTTGAAATACTATTCCCAGAACCCCTTGAGTCAGGCAGGACCTTGCCATAACATCACAAGTATGTACTATGAATATTCATCTTCCTCAAAGGTCTTGCAGCCACAGTTGAATATTATTGATCCTACCTGATAGATGAGAAAGCTGAGACTCATAAAAGTTTTCCAAGATCACATACCTAGTAAATAGCAGACCTGGGATTCTAGCTTGTATTCCATATTCTTAGATGACAAGACTGGTTGTTACAAACTTCTGTCATATGATCCATATACCTAGTCATGTGTTGGTGGAAGTTCATTCAACAATGCTTCTTAATAGGGAGGGATGCCTAGTTCTGGAAGGCATTAATTTGCTGATTTCCAAGTTAGCATAACATAAATAAATGAGAAAATATATTGAGTGACGCAGTTCTTCTTTTCAGATTTGACATACCAACTTTATCATATATTAAAAGGCTTTTTATGTCTAAATATGTCCATGCTACTGTTTATATATTTTTCTATTATTGGGAGATGACCAAACTATTTTATTTATTTGTGGTAAATTGTTCCATCTGGCTATTGATATTTTCCTTTTCAATATCCCAGAAAGAAACTCTATGCCCCTTAGTAGTTACTCCTCATTCCCATTTCCTCCCAGCTACTAGCACTATTCTACTTTTTGTCTCAACAGATTTGTCTATTCTGAATATTTCATATAAATGGAATCACATAATATGTGGCCTTTTGTGTTTGGCTTTCATTTAGAATAATGTTTTCAAGGTTTATCCATGTTGTAGCATTTACCAGGACTTCACTCTTTTTTATGTATATTGAATAATACTCTGTTGTATAAATATACGACATTTTGCTTATTGATTTGTCAGTTGATGGACTTTTGGGTTGCTGGCATTTTTTCACTATTATGAATATTTGTGTACAAGTTTTGTGAACATAGGTTTTCAGTTCTCTTGAGTATATTCTTACAAAGGAGTTGCTAGGTAACATGGTATCTCTATGTATAACTTTTGGAAGAATTGCCAAACTGTTTTCCATGGCAACTGCATGGTTATATATTCCCACCAGCAATGTATGAATGTTACAATTCTCCATATCTTCATCAACACTTCTTATTGATTTTTTTTTAATAATAGCCTTGCTAGTGGATGCAAAATGCCTAGGGGACACAACCGCAGTGGTTCTGCTATTGTCTAACCTTTCTGCAGAAATTGGTCCTCCTGGCTGGTCTACTACTAGATTAGGTTATGCCATTCACTTGGAAATGTTTGACCTAATAGTCAGAACTTATATTTTACATTGTTCTCTACACAGGTCCTGCTGCTTTCCTAATGCAATTCTTGGGCCCTGGTGTCCTTCTCAGTTATCCTTATTAGAAAGGATCTGAATAGGTCATTTACATGAAGCTATACTTGACTAATTGTGAGAGTGTGAGGAACTTCCAAAAATGAGAAAAAGAGAGAAGACATTCTATGTGAAAGATTCACAGAGGGGCACCTGGGTGGCTCAGTGGGTTAAAGCCTCTGCCTTCGGCTCAGGTCATGATCCCGGGATCCTGGGATCGAGCCCTGCATCAGGCTCCCTGCTCAGCGGGGAGCCTGCTTCCTCCTCTCTCTCTGCCTGCCTCTCTGCCTACTTGTGATCTCTGTCTGTCAAATAAATAAACAAAAATTAAAAAAAAAAGATTCACAGAGTTTTCAGCTTCTTTCAGTTTATGGAGACCCCAGGGGCTTTGTCCTTGAGTGCTGTGACAAGATACCTGTTTTCCTGTTTTTCCGTACGAGAAACACTGTCCCTATTTGCACTATTAATATAGCTATTCTTACCAAATTGATCTACAGATTCAAGCCAATCCTAGTAAGAATTCTTGCAGGCTTAAAAAAATGATCAGCTGATTCCAAAGTTTATATGAAAATTCAAGGGACCTAGAATATCCAAAACAATTTTAATAGAGAAGAACAAAGTTGCAGGAGTTTCCCTACCTAGTTTTGATACTTACTATAAGGTGACAGCAGTCAAGATATTTTGATACTGGTGAAAAGATAGACATATAGATCAATAGAGCAGAATAGAAAGTACAAAAGTACCGACATATATATGAATAATTGATTTTTGACAAAAGTACAAAGGCTATAAGAAGGAGAAAGGAAAGTCTTTTCAACCAATGGTGCTGTATTAGTAGAATATCAATATGGAACAAAATGAACACCAGAGTTTACTTCATACCTTACACAAAAATTAACATAAGATGGTTCATAAAACAAAATGAAAAGCCTAAAACTATAAAACTATTAGAGTAAAATATAGGAGAAAGTCTCACAACCTTGGATTAGGCAGCACATTATTTAAATAGAACACAATTATAAAAGGAAAAGTGGATTAAATGGGCTTCATGTAAATTTAAAACTTTTGGTCTTTGAAAGAAACCATTAAGTAAATGAAAAGGCAAACCAAGACTGAGAGAAAAATTTGCAACATATGTATCAAAGAAATTGAATATAGAATTTATAAAGAAATCTTGCAACTTAGTAGTAAGAGGATGAACAACAAAATTTTAAAAATTAGTAAAATATTGGGGTACCTGGGTGGCTCAGTCGGTTCAGTGTCTGCCTTCAGCTCAGGTCATGATCCCAGGGACCTGGGATTAAGCCCCAAGTTGGGCTC
This sequence comes from Lontra canadensis, assembly GCF_010015895.1. Taxonomy (NCBI): domain Eukaryota; kingdom Metazoa; phylum Chordata; class Mammalia; order Carnivora; family Mustelidae; genus Lontra; species Lontra canadensis. The sequence continues at coordinate 412,766 of NW_022631232.1, forward strand.
CCTGCTCAGCGGGGAGTCTGGTTCTCCCTCTCCCTCTGCACCCCCCCACTCATGCTCACACACTCTCTTTCACATAAATAAAAATCTTAAAAAATATTAGCAAAATATTTGAACAAATTACTTCACAAAAGAAGACATATGAATAATTAATGAGTACATGAAAAGATGCTGAACATCATTAGTCACCAGAGAAATAAAAATTAAAGCTATAAGATAATATACACCTTTTAAGATGGTTAAAATTTCCAACAGACATTTGAGAAGATGCTCAACATCACTCGTCATCAGGGAAATACAAAGCAAAACTACAATGAGCTATCACCTCACACTTGTCAGAATGGCTAATATTAACACAAGAAACAACAGGTGTTGGTGAGGTTTCGGAGAAAGGGGACCCCTCTTGCACTGTTGGTGGGAATGCAAACTGGTGCAGCCACTGTGGAAAACAGCATGGAGGTTCCTCAAAAAGTTAAAAATAGAGCTACCGTATGATCCAGCAATTACACTACTAGGTATTTACCCAAATAATACCAAAAAACACTATTCAAAGGGATATATGGACCCCAATGTTTATAGCAGTCTTATCTAAAATAGTCAAACTATGGAAAGAACCCAAGTGTTCGGTGACTGATGAATATTTGTCAATGCACCAATATTCTGAGGCACAGTTTATGACTTTATTTGTAATAGTAAAAAATGGAAAGTATCTAAGTGTCCGTCAAAAGATGGATGGATAAACATTCACCATATCATGGACTACCACTCAGCAGTAGAAAGGGATATGCTATTACTACATGCAAAATCATTATGTTGAATGAATGAAGCCAGGTAAGAATAAAGGAGAGTACATGCTCTGTGGTTCACTTTATATTATTGCATAAAGCAAAATACAATGACAGAAAGCAGACCAGAGGTTGCTTGAGCATGGGGATGGAAGGAGGGCTGGATTACAAATGGGAAGAAAAATACTTTTGGAGATAATGGAAGTGTTTGGTATTTTCATTGTGGTCATGATTTCATAGACTTAAATATATGTAAAACAGATCAAATTGCATGGTTTAGGTACTTAAAAAATTTTAATTTATACCTTAATAAAGTTAAATAATTACTCACATGTAGGCACAGACTGAAAGAACTGGAAGTGATAACCTGTTTTGGTGTTTTCTCCTTATGATATTTGGCTTGTTTTTGCTTTATTCTTTATAAGTTCATTTTTTTTTCCTTCCTGGCCTCTTTAAAGATTCCTTCAGTGATATCTTGTTTTCTATTACTTGAGGGTGACAACAAATGCTTCTGAACGTCTCTTCTTATAGATCTCCTCTTTCTCTTTTTAATTACTAGGCTTCTATCGCAAGCCTTACTTCAAAATCTATGAAAACATACACATTTTCCTTGAGAAACTAAACAAACATGAACACATAAATGACTGATAAGGATGAATGCATTAATCCTTTTTGTTGTTCCTGGTTGATTCTTTTGTTTCCATATTTCTTTTATTTTTCTTGCCAGCCTCTTTAGGGACATTTCCAACTAATAGATCTCCATCATCACCTTAAAAAGTCAGAATGTACTGCACACCTAGACTGACCCTCCCATGGGATGTGTTAAGTTAATGGACGTGTTCACTAAAATAACTCAGTTCTCGGGATGCCTGGCTGGCTCAATTGGTTAAGCATCTGCCTTCAGCTCAGGTCATGATCCCATGGTCCTGGGATCAGTTCTGCATCGGGCTCCTTACTCAGGGGGAAGCCTGCTTCTTCCTCTGCCTGCCACTCCCCCTGCTTGCTCCCTCTCTCTCTCTGACAAATAAATAGATAAAATCTTAAAAAAAAAAAAGTAACTGAGTTCTCCTTCAATCACTTTCTAATTCCATGACTTACTTTTCCTCCTGGCTATTACTTTCCCCAGAAAGTTCTGTTCTCACCCCTCCACCTCTGCTGAAACATCCAGGAAAGTGTGCTTCCTTGTTTGTCTTCAATCATGTTCTGATCATGGCCCCAAAACTTTACTGCTTGTAGAGAGTTCTGTACTCATACCCCACCATCAGAGAAACTCTCAGGAGAGGGATCTTAATTTGGTTCTTCAACCAATCACATTGTGACCTTGTTCCCAGACACTTACCACTTTCAGAAAGTTCTGACTTCATCATCCCACACCCTCAGAAACACCATGGAGAGGGGATTTATTTCAGTTCTTCAAAAAATCTTATTCTGAACCCCAACATTACTTCTTTTGGAAAATCTGTCCTCATCTCCCACCACCCCCAAAGAAACCTGATGAGGAGGCTTCCATCAGTTCTCCTTCCACCAGTCAAGTTCTGATCTCACTTCCCACCCACAGATTTTTAAAAATTGGGTCTACCTTGGGAAATCTGGGATTGGTGTATGGAAATGTATAGTATTGATTTTCAGAAGGACCAAAAGGCCCTTCATGAACAGCACTCAATCAGCTAGCCTTTATGAAGTGCCTGTGGGTTCACCACCTTGCATTTCCAGATCAGACTCTCCATCATCCCCTTCCTCTAGACAGAAGCTGAATGATCATTCCAGCTCCAAAATATTATAAGGGACACAGGGCTCTCCTTAAATGTTTGCCAATTAAACATGCGGGGATTCTGATGACTGAGGCGTGAACAAGAAATAAACAGTGATTTTGTTAATGTACACCACTGGCAATCAGCACACACATATTTCCAAATCATGCCTTGTGGAGGGGATGTGGTAAGGAGATAAGCACCCTGAACCAGGAACTGTGGTCCCCCCTCTATCACAAACTGGCTATGTGACCTTGGGAAAACCATTTCCCTACCTAGTTTCCTCATCTGTGAAACAAAGTTTGAGGAAGTGATTTTTAAAATTTGTTATTTTTTAAAATAATTTTTACTTAAATTCAACTTAATTAACATATATTATTATTATTAATTTCAGGTGTAGAATTCAGTGACTTATCACTTGTGTACACCACCTAGGGCTCATTCCATCAAGTGCCCTCCTTAATGCTTATCACCCAGTTACCCCATCCTCCCACCCACCTCCCCTCCAGCAACCCTCAGTTTATTCTGTAGAGTAAGGAATCTTATGGTTTTGCCTCCGTTTTCATCTTTTCCTTCCCTTCCTATATGTTCATGTTTCGTTCCTTAAATTCTACATATGAGTGAAATCATATGGTATTTGCCTTTTTCTGACTTATTTTACTTAGCATAAAACCTCTAGTTCCATCCATGTCATTGCAAATGGCAAGATTTCATTCTTTTCTTTTTTTAAAAAAAGGTTTTATTAGAGAGCACAAACAGGGGAGAGGGAAAAGCAGGTTCCTTGCTGAGTGGGGAGCCCCACTTGTGGTTTGATCCCAGAAATCTGGGATCATGACCTGAGCCAAAGGCAGATGCCCAACCAACTTGAGCCACCCAGGTGCCCCAACATTTCATTCTTTTTCATGGCTGAGTAATATTCCATCACAATGTGTGGGGTGCATACACCCCCCCACATTTTTTTTATCCACAGACACATACATACATACATAAAACAGTGGTCTCAGATTAAAGGTGTACATTAGATTTACCTGGAAAGTTTGTTAAAAATGGAGATTGTGGAGTGCCCATCTGTGGGTCTGGAGGATAGATATTTTACATACTTAAAAAGCCCCCTTCCCAAGGTGTTTTTATGCCGGTGGTGGACTCATACTCCTTGAAAAACAGTAGGGCATACATTCTTAAAATGCTATCAAATGTTGAGTTATGAGTTATCCTTGCTCATGGGATGAGAACAACAACAAGAGAAAACAAAGACTAGAGATCTTGAGTCCAGGTAGCTAGAAGAGGAAAAGGAGTATTAAAAAATAAAAACTAGGGTGAAAGTGGAAGATTGCTTTTTAAACTGCTTTATTAATTTCACTTTATGAAAGGAATAGTTTTTCCTAAAACTGAGTGAAATTGCCCTACTGGGCAGAAAATTTTACACTAGAGACAAAACAATATTTAATTACAAACTGGTAAGTGGAAACACCAAAAGCTTTACAGAAAAAGTAAATCACAAAACTACAAGCTTGTAGAGCCCAGGCCACATTAACAACCTTGGAGAAAACCTTAGGTTTCAAGGTATAAGGCAAAAGTCATAATGATTATCAGGTTCAGGAGTCTGGAAGCGCTTATGATGTCTCATTTGCTGCTCCTTAGTCTTTCTCTTGACCTCCATCATCTGCCCTACAAACTTTTCCTCCTCACGTCCCACTTCATTGTGATCAGTATGCCTGCTAGGTATGGCCCACCGAAAATTAGGGACAAGTCGTCTCATTCGCCCCAGCCTGACATTTCTTCCATGCTTCTGGCCTTCACCCCCTTTCGAATTGCGTGATTCCTCTTCATTCTGCACGGGGCCCTGTTCCTCTCCTTCGTTTTCCTGCTGGGCATTTTCCATATTGACATTTTTCACCGCTTGTTTCTGTTTGGACGCCATTGCTCCTAGGAATTAAGAGACCAGAAAAAGCGCTATTATGGGGGGTGGGGGTGGGACGATCAGCACCGAGGACAGAGGCCCTACTACGCACCTTTCAAAATTCAGAGCCCTGGATTTCAAAGGCTTTTTAAACTTTTACTCTCCCACCGGAGAGGCTCCTTGCACTCTTCAGGGGGATCCCGGTCCGAGCACTTCCCCGCTCCCTCCCTGTCGCTCCTCCCCCCTCCCCACCAAAGCCCACCATTTTCTCTGTGGATCCCTGCCCAGGCCTCTGCAAGGCATCAAGATGGAGGACGGGCTGGGCGGGGGGCGCGGGGGAGGAGGGAATCTGGGGTCTCAGGGCTTTCCATACGTTCCCCCCGCCCCCCACACTGTCCCCGGCACCGACCTGGGCCTATCCTTGCAGTCTCCTCCTCCTCCCGATTCTCGCCAAAGAGTGCGCCGCCGCGACACTTAGACGTGCACACCTGCAGAGGGCCGGGGTGGGGGCAGCGGGGGCTGCTGCAGTCTAGCGCTCCCCGCCGACCCGACGCTACCCAGCTCCGCCCAGACCCGCCACGGCCGCCTCGCCCCCACACCCAGCCGCCCCATCCCCAGTGCTGACCACCATTTTCTACACCAAGAAGGACGGGGGCGGGGCGGGGCGGGGGTGCAAGAGGCAGGTGTTTCCGAAGGGTCGTCGCCTCACCGGCGTCCAACCCTCGGCCTACCGTTTTCTGCGGCCAAACACGGGCTGCGGGGCGGCGTGAGCGCTGCGGTCCTTGCGCCGCTTCGCTCCGGGGCACCGGCCCCCCAGCAGGGCTCGGCGGGCCGCGTGGGCTCTCCCACACCCAGACCAGGGAACGCTCCCCCTCCTCCCGGTCCCTTACCTACTTCCCCTCCGCGTCTGACTCTTCGGGACCGCTTCTGGCCCGCACGCCAGCACGGCCACCGGGTGTAGACACCGAGAAGTGAGGGAGCGAAAGCCGGCTCTGACGCTACAGCGAGGCGCGCGAGTCAGCGTTGGCGGCTCACGTGAGGCCTTCGTCACCGCGAGTGGCACCGCCCTCATTCCGTGCCGGGTTCTGCTCGCCAGGTGGCGCGCAGCCAGTTGGGCAGCGCAGCTCTCCTCTGCTGTTGGGTCCTTTTAATTTTATTCATTTATTTGCCAGAGGGGAAAAAAAAAAGTGCCCAAGCAGGGGGAGCTGCAGGCAGAAGGAGAAGCAGGCTCCTCGCAGAGCAAGGAGTCCCATGCGAAACTGGATCCCAGAACCCTGGGATCATGACCTGAGCCAAGGCAGACGCTAAAGGGACTGAACCACCTAGGATTCCCGAGCCGGGTCCTTCTTAACAGCACCTGACTGGGCTCTGTGGCTCTCCCTTCTTTGTATATTCCTGGGCCTTTCTGTGCCTGCTTGGGAAAGACATTATCTTCTCAGGGGCCTACTAGCCCTTCCCAGTTCTTCCCTGGGGACTTGCCTCTTCCTCTCTTATGCTCCTGGGATACATCCCTATCAACTCCAGGAGGACAGGGCAAATTTAAGCAGGTGCAGAAAACTCAGTGGTGAAGATAATCACATTTTAGTGCAATATTAAAAAAAATTAATGCAAGGACATCTATGAGCAAGATGTCCCATCCACCCTGCTGCCAACCTGTGTTCCTCTCGGCTACCAACGCTCACTATTTTCTCTATACCAAATGTGTATGTGGGGTGGGGGGACAAGAAAGGATATGGAATTTTTTCTAATTCTTCTTAATATCTTTTTCTTTTGTTCCTTTTTAGTAGAATTGCGTTCTCTTTATAGTTTACATGAACTTTAACTTTTGTTATGGAAAATTTCAAACATATGCAAAAATAAAATGGTATAATGAAAGCCACTGTACTCATCACCTATCTGTGAAAGTTAACTCATTGCCAGTATTATTTCATGTATCTCCCTACCCACTTTCTACTCTTAGAAACTATTTTTGAAGCAAATCCCTGTCCTAATATTATTTTGTGTGTATTTTCAAAGTACATGTCTATAAGGACTCTCATGTACTTAATTATATAATTTATATATAATATAATATGTATATTTATATCACAATAGCATTTTTACACCTAACAGTTAATAATTCCTTAATACTGTTTTATGTCTGGGGTGTCTGGGTGGCTCAGTTGGTTAAGCGTCTGCCTTGGGCTCAGGTCATGATCCCAGAGTCCTGGGATTGAGCCCGGAGTTGGGCTCCCTGCTCAGTGGGGAGTCTGCTTCTCCCTCTTCCTCTGCCTCTCCCCCTGCTTGTGCTCTCTCCATCTCCCTCTCAAATGAATAAATAAAATCTTTAAAAAATACTATTTTATGTCCAACCCATGTTCAAATTCTCAATTCTGTCATAGTTTTTTAAAAATTTGTTATTTATTTTTAAATTGTAAGACTTAAAAAAAGGTTTATTATTTATTTATTTATTTATTTGACAGAAAGAAAGACAGCAAGCAGGGGGAGCAGGAGAAGGAGAAGAAGGCTCCCCACTGAGCAGGGAGCGGGATATGGGGCTCTATCTCAGGACCCTAAGATCATGACCTAAACCCAAGGCAGACGCTTAACCAACTGAGCCACCCAGGCACCCCGTCATAGCTTTTTGTTTTAAAAAAAATTTATTTATTTATTTGACACAGAGAGAGAGAGATCACAAGTAGGCAGAGAGGCAGGCAGAGAGAGAGGGGGGAAGCAGGCTCCCTGCTGAGCAGAGAGGCACACGCGGGCCTCGATCCCAGGACCCTGAGATCATGACCTGAGCCGAAGGCAGAGGCTTAACTCACTGAGCCACCCAGGTGCCCCCATTATAGCTTTTTTAAAAAATAGTTTGGATCATGTTCTAAATAAGACCTAATATGTATTTCTGCTTTCAAGATACTCTTTTTGTCTTTGACTTTGACAATTTGACTATAATGGGTCTTGGTGAGTGTATTCTGCAAGTTCATATCTGATGTTGAAACTTTCTATTGTATTTTTAATTTCAGCTACTGTACTTTTTAGCTCCAGAATTTTTGTTAGTACTTTTAATAATTTCTTCCTGTTTATTCATTTTCTCTATTTGGTAAGCCATTATTCTCCTGGTTTATTTTACTTCTTTGTCTGTGGTTTCCTTTAACTTTTTGAGCATATTAAAGACAGTTGACTTAAAATCTTTCCTTAGTAAGTCCACCTTGCTCAGGGACAGTTTCTACTAATTCCGTTTTTGCTGTGACTAGGCCATACTTTCTTTGCATGTTTTACAATTTTTGCTGTTGATACTGGACATTTTGAATATTATGATGTGGCACCTCTGGGAGTCATATTCTTCCCTCTCCTCAGGATTTGTTTCTGGCTGTTGTGGGCTGATGTTTGTTTGTTTAGTGACCTTTCTAAATTGTTTTTGTGAAATTTGTATTCTTTTGTTATGTGTACCACTGAAGTCTATTGCCTTAGCTTAGTGATTAGCTGGTGTTTTGACAGTTACCTTAAATAACCTGGAGCCAGTAAAAGAAAAAAAAGAAGAAACACTCTCACTCTTTGCAGATTGGTCTGTGCTGGGGGACTCATTCACTGCTTGTAGAGGGTTTTCAACCCTCCATTAGCTTTCACTTCCTACTTGCACAGAGTCTGAAGGCCAGCCAGAGGTGAAATGCCTCCTCAGGCCTTGGAAGCACTTGCATCCCATCCTGGGCATATGTGTCGTCTTCTCAGTCTCCCGGTATATTGGGGAACTTTTAAAAGCAGTTTTTCTCCCACGTATCTCCTTTTCCAGCCTCTTCCTCTCATTCTATTTATTGTTTGTCCTCAGTACTGTCCTTTGCCCCAGGCTGCTATGACTAATATCCAGGCCTTTAAATGCTTTTGACAAAAGGCACTCCACTCCTGGGAAGTTTCTAAGGCAAAATAGAGAGAAAATTGTGCCCTCTATGAGAAGGAGCTGGCAGATGGTAGAGACCCACAGACACAATTCTTTGAGAATAAGGTCTGTAATATTTCTTCTGGTACTAGCAACCTTCACTAACTGATCTAGGGTGTTGGGGATGGTGGGCTGGCAACTTAAAATGCCATGGCACTCTCTTACTGCAATCCAGGAGCTTCTCTCTTCAACTAGTTTTCCTTTTGTTGTTGCTTGTAAGTTTTTATTAGATTCCAGAGTCCTGCAAAAGTTGATTCTCACCATTTTTGGCATGGAAACTTTGAGTTCCTTACTCTGCCATTTTTCGTGGTCTTCTCTCTTTATATTTTTCAATTCTCTACAATGTCGTTATATTTTTCAATTCTCTACAATGTAATGGCAGTATACAATTACTTTAAAAAATTATCCTCTCTAAGGGCACCTGGGTGGCTCAGTCGGCTAAATGTCCAACTCTTGGTATCAGCTCAGGTCATGATCTCATTGGTTGTAGGATCAAGCCCCATTTCTGTCTCTGTGCTCAGTGGGGAGTCTGCTTGATGATTCTCTCCCTTTGCCCTTTCCCCCACTCATGCACTTACTGAAGACTCTTATGTTGGGATCTCTTTGGTTCCCATTTTTGGCCACCTTCCCCTTTCATGCCATGATCTCTTCTTTAGCAGCCATCTCATCTATACATATATCTTCAATCGCCATCCACCCATATATGATTCCTGCATTTTCCTCTCTAGCTCAGTCTTTGATATAAATATCTTGCTACATTCTTAACATTTCCACTGGGGTATGCAAAGGTATAGAGAAATCAAGATGGCCCATTATGTTCCCTCCAAAAAAGATCCATTATGTGTTGCCCATTCCAGTTAACATTACTACCTATCACACAGATGATCAGGCAAGTCATCTGCGAATCCCACTAACACTTCCCTTTTGTACCCCTGCTACCCAATTTTCATATTTTTCATGAGTTCCTCTCTGTGTTCATTCATGAACATCTTCTTTCATCTGGTAGAGAGAGAAATATTGCTGTATCAGGGGAGAAGGGGGATAATTACACAATCACAGTCCTCGATGGGTTATCATTGCAAAGAAAAGGGGCTGCGTTAGTAAGATTTGTCACATGGGAGGAAGTAGAGAGCATAGTTGCTGATGTGGGTAACTTGGTAGGTTTGTTGGTCAGAACATATAGACAATTTCTTCTGTGATGGCATCTACTTTTCTAAAGAAAGCAGAAGCCTAAGGAGTACTTGAGAATGTTGAGGTATGAGACAGTGTTGAAGGTTTGTCCAGAGAATAGGTGTTGTGCCATAGTGGTCTCAGATATTGAGAAAGTATATTGACTGTGAAAATATGGTAAGGGGCACCTGGGTGGCTCAGTTGTTGGGCATCTGCCTTCAGCTCCAATGGTGATCCCAGGGTCCTGGGATGGAGCCCCGAGCCCACATCGGGCTCTCTGCTTGGCAGTGGGCATGCTTCTCTCTCTCCCACTCCCCTTGATTGTATTCCCTTTCTTGCTGCTTCTTTCTCACTGTCAAATAAATTAATAAATAAAGTCTTCTAAAAAATATGGTAAGATTACTAACCAAGTCTGAGTACTGCTCCTTATCCTGCATTAGCTTCTCTTCAACCTTAACTCCCACAGTTCTCCTACTTTTTCCACCAGGTTCCAGCTACACGGTTTTTTGTTGTTTTTTTTTTTTTCATCCTTTTCAGGAACAAATCATGCTCTCTCCCACTTCAAAGTCTGCTGTTCCGTAGTCTAACTTCAAAAGATTTTTATACACACAGAGCTCTTTCTTGTCCTCTAGTTCTCAGATGAAAAGTCATGTCCATAACATGGCCTTCTCTAGTGATAGGCACGGTACAACTCCAGGGATCATGGTGCATATTGTAGTCTAACAACATGATGGTCTTTCAAGTTGTTACACTGGATGGCATTGGACATCCTTCACTGCCCTTTCCGTAAATGTAATTTTCTATCCCATTTCCCTTTCTTATTTTCTTCGTGGCACTCTTCACCCACTGAAATTACATTGGTTATTGTTTATTTTATATGTCCAAAAGAGAATATAAGCCCCTTAAGGGGAAGGGTCTTTCCTCTCTTGTTGCCTAGCAGCCAGCCTGGTAGGCAAAGAGTAAACACTCAATAAACAAGCGCTGCATGTATGGATTGTTATCTACCAAATACACCAGAACAGAAATAGGTACTTAAAGTTGAATGGCAAAACCATTGATGTTGGAGTCTAAGATCGCAGTATGCAAAATATTTAAAGAATTCTTGGACAGGATGTATTTAACAGTTTTAAAAATAGAGTAAACATCAGAATCTACCAGGGAAATTGTTCAAAATACAGATTCCTGATCCTCAAACCTCAGGGAAAGGATTCAGCAGGTCTGGGGTGAGGTCTCAGAAGTTGCACTTTTAACAAGATCCAGGTGACTCTATTAAAGGTAGCCTGCAGCTCATGCTTAGACCAAAACACACCTTTAAAAATGGTGTTTTCCTAGGGAAAATTGCTTCTATACCATTAATCTGTTATCTCTCATGCAGAGTTCTGATATTTTGAGTACTGGAGTATTTAGTGGGAAATCAACCACCTAGGACCTCAGATTGCTTTTCCAGGTGGGATCTCATTTAACTTTTGATAAACAATCCGGGTCCATTGGACCCAATTTTTGCTTTGAGCTTTTCAAACTATTTGTAAGGATTGCTTTTTTATGATTTCTACTCTTTCTTAGAAGTCTTCCAAAGAATAAGGGGAAAATTCATATCTTATTTTTACATAGAATAAGCCCATACTGTCTTGCACACACCACATGGGAGAACTGGGCCTTTTTGTAAAATTAATAGGTGGGATCTCATTGATTTTAATTTTCCCGTATCTTAAAAACACTTTGCTATTCATCATCCTAAGAATTATTTCATATTTAGTTAATTGTTCCTAACTCCACTAAAAAGACTAAAAAAAATAAGAGAAAAAAAGCAAGAATGATGGAATAGCTTTTATCATTTACTACACTGTCCAAAGTATTACAGCATCTTTCAAAAACATATAGAAGAAATTAAGAAATTAAATTGATCTTTGCATTTATTTAATCCAGCTTTTACTGAGATTTTTTTTTCATTTTTTCTTCACATACTGGCAAAGAAAAGTAAATTGACAGAGGAATTCATTTTATAATTAGATCAGAAAACGGAAGTACAGTGACAACAATACTCTAGATGTCATTATTGATAGTGAAATTGATATCTCAAACTATGAGTATTTAAATGTTGATATCTTAATTGAATTTTTTTCCAACCCAAAAGTCAATTGATGAATAGTGTATTTCTAAGGACCAAAATGATAAATGGTGTTCTTAGTTTGTCACTTGTCATACAATATGTTACAAAAAGAAGTAGGGACACTCCAATTTGCTTAAATGATATTGACAATTTTCTGTCATCTTTTATGATATTGGATATTTAATATATGTCTAGTATTTAATCAGTAACTTTTCTAAGTGAACAAATGCTGAATTCAGGTGAGAAGAAGGAAACAGGTCATGTAGAAATGAAAAAAAATCATTGGACTGGTCATTCTAATTGGTGTTTATCAATCTGAAAATGAAAATATTTTGCAATTATGGAACAAAGAAGATGGCCATCCTCCCTTCAACAAAATTATGAGCTGTCAGTGTTTTGAAAAGTTGTTTGTTTTGGTGACATAAGTACAAGAAGAACTAGAAATAAGATAGGGCAGAATTTATTGGGGATACAAGTGAGCAAGAAGTGAGAAATCAATACCTACAGATGGATATATTCCAGGTTCAGGCATGAGAATTGGTGAGGAGTGAGCTGTTCATTCACACAGCTGTTCAAAGGATGATGTCCTTTTTGAGTACACACACTTTCAATGCTAGGAAAATGAGGAATATAATTTTAGTTTGATATATTTAAGTTCTTGTTAAATTATCTGGTTTAGTTGTCCTTATCTCTTTATTTTTACTTCTGTGAATTATTTATAAAGTCGTTTAAAACACAAAACAGCAAATGGGAATTTTTTACACAGGTGTGATTTGGTCCTGGTATTCTAAGGCTTAATATCTTTAATACTCCTGAGTGGCTGGGAGAACTTAGTATTTTTATTTTAACGGATGAAGCTGGTGTAAGGGAAGTTGTGGAATTATTCTTAGAAAATATACTGTAAGCCCTAAGGAGTGATTGTGGAAGCAGCCAAAACGTCAACAGCGTTCCTGTTCTAGGGCTGTTGAATGCAAAAGTCCGATAAGAGCAGGATCCCACGATCCCCAGGGGCAGAGCACAAGTTAGGAGCTATGAAAGAATGTAACCCTCAATCCCCCTTTTCTGTACCTAGTGACTGCTAACCCAAATATCCTGCTCCTTCCTTGTCCCATGACTGACTCCCTGCGTACCTAGGAGCCAGGGAGAATGCAAGTCTGCTTCCAGAGATATTTGCCATCCTTTGTACTTCCTTCCCATGCTTTGGGGGCACCTGTCCTTGATTTTTTTATTAAAAAAATAAAATAAAATAAAAGGTATGTGCAGGTTCAGCTGCTGCTGCTGTCTCTTGCAGAGGCAGCCCTGCACAGCCGCTCAGTTTGGTGTCTGAGAACTTTATTTCGGTGCGCCAGGACAGAAGTGACCACTCCAAAGTGTCTTCATGATAGGACCTCCTGATTCTCATTTCAGTGTTCTGTTTAGCCAAGTCAATATTCACACTTGTGCTTCCTTATCATCTTCCATGTCTCCAGATTGAAGTTCACAAACTTTTCTCATGTTACTGTAGAAGTCAAAATAAGACAATTGAAAAGCTTATGTAATAGAAGGGTAGGGGAAGATTTTCTTCCCCTGAGACTCAACTGGAGGATCATTCAACTGAATGGAAATGATGGAATGATGCTCTTTCTCCAGGGCTCTATCAGGCAGCAAATCCTATCATAATAAATTGGTATGAACACTCATGTGAGCATGTAATGACTTTTATGCCTATCCATTTATGCTGTTACATTTTCAAGTGTTCCTTTTGGTGGTCAAACTTTTCGTTTCATGTCCACGATACCTCTTTTAAAGAATGGAAGAGGCAAAGTGGGATGGGAACTGACAAATCCTGAAGTTTTTCATCAGGTTCCTAACACTGATGCTTTAAAAATAAGGAAGGCTGAGAGAGCAGTTAAATATCATTCCCAGGGGTCACAGTTAGTAGAAGGCTGAGGACATGTCACCAAGGGTTGTCTAACTCCAGGGTCCATAATGTCACCACTCTCCCACTGGGACCTCCTTTTTAGATGGTGGCCTTGCGAGGATGAGGAATGAATGAGTTTATACTTTCTGAGTGAAGGGGGGTTCGTGTTGAGTGGTATAGGTTAATAGGGGATTAGTACTAATATTTATCATCTTCCAGTTGAAGATTTCTGATAGATACACAGGATTGGAGCTCCGGTGAGAAGTCAGAGATAAAGATATAGATTGGAGCTTGCATCCCTCAATCCCATCAGGTGCATAAAAGATGCATGGTGGCCATGTGGTACTTTGCTTTTTCTGGGCCACATTACCTGATGTGCAAACTAAAGTTGTTGGGCTAGGTAATTGTTAAGGTCTCTTTCTGCTCTGTTTTCATGAAGGCTAAAGATGGCCACTTAGATTTGGGATCCTGCAAAGTGAGTCAGAATTCCTCATCAGTCACTCCATCACTTCATGCAAGTTGCATTCCAACCATATCAGACTCTCTCCTGAAAGTGTACCTCAAGCACACTGGGTACATTTTCATTTCCTTGCCTTTGTACAGCCCGGAATGTCCAGATATGCATTCCATTTCCTTTCACAAGCCTACTCCTTCTGTAAGAATTAGCTGAAAGTCCACCTCCTGTGATGATTTTGACTGGCATTGCCTGACACACAGTATTTGTAAGAAGGGCATATCAAAACAAATAAATAAGCCCATTTACCAATGAAGGTTTAATATCCTGAATGCATAAAGAGCAGTACATACTAGGAAAGATGGTTAATTATAACAGTAATTAGGGAAATGAAGTTAAAAACAACAAAGAGTAATATTTCACAACCATCAGCTAGCAAGAATTATTTTAGAATTCTCTAAATACCAAAGTTCTGTTTTTTTTTGTCGTTGTTGTTGCTATGAGTATGATGTGTAAATGAGAATTTTCATCTACCACTGGTAGCCATTTAAAAAGGTAGAAACAGAAAAGTTTAGGGGTACAATTTTATAATTTCAAGCGGAGCTTATTCATATCCTAAGACTCAGACATTTCATGATTAAACACATAACACATGGAAATGTGTGTGTGTGTGTGTGTGTGTGTGTGTGTGTGTGTTTAGAGAGAGAGAGAGAGATCTAAAATTTCCATGAAGAAGAAATAAGATAGGGACTCCTGGTGGCTCAGTCAGTTGGGCATCTGCCTTTGGCTCAGGTCATGATCTCCCGGTTCTAGAATGGAGCCCTAAGTCAGGGTCCCTGCTCAGTGGGAAGTCTGCTTCTCCTTCTCCCTCTGCCCCACCTCCATCCCCTGCTTGGGCTCTCTCTGTCTTTCTCAAATAAAGAAAATCTTTAAAAAAAATAAAGATAAATATAGGGTATGCACTCATACAAATGCCTACTATACCCTGGTACTGGCTCCCCTTCTCCACTCCACATATATAAGTGAAAAAGAAGACAAATCTTCTTGGGTAATTGGCTCCTTTATCATCCTGTAATACCTCTTTTTATCCCTGATAATTTTCTTTGCTCTGAAGTTCTTTTTGTTTGAAATTAATATGGCTATTCTAGCTTTCTTTTGATTATTGTTTGTTTGCATGATATATCTTTCTCTAACCCATAACTTTTTTAAGGGGGGGAGAGGGGCAGAGGGAGAGGGAGAGAAAGAATCTCTTCATTTCTGTTACAGTTTTTCTTTCTTCTTTCAATCATTTCCTCTTTAAAAAAGTTTTTATTTAAATTTAAGTTAGTTAACATACAGTGTAATATTAGTTTCAGGTGTACAATATAGTGACTGAACATTTCCATACATCACCCAGTGCTCATGATGACAAATGCATTCCTTAATCCCCATCACCTATTCAACCCACCCCCACCCACCTCCCCTCTAGTAATCATCTATTTGTTCTCTATAATTAAGAGTCTGTTTCTCAGTTTGCTTCTTTCTCTTTTCCCTTTGCTCAACTGTTTTGCTTCTTAAATTCCACATATGAGTGAGATTATATGCTATTTGTCTTTCTCTGACTGATTTATTTCGCTTAGCAGAATACTCTCTAGCTCCATCCACATCATTGTAAATGACAACATTTCATTCTTTTTGATGGCTGAGTAATATACCATTATACACACCCATACACACACACACGTATATATATATATATGTATACACACACACATATATATATGTATATACACACACACACACATATATATATATATCACCTCTTCTTTATTCATTCATCAGTTGATGCATACTTAGACCCTTTTCATAGCTTGATTATTTTAATATGCTGCTATAAACATCGGGGTACATGTATCCCTTTGAATTAGTATTTTTGTATTCTTTGGGTAAATACCTAGCAGTGCAATTGCTGCATCACAAGGTAGTTCTATTTCTAACTTTTTGAGGTACCTCCATACTATTTTCCAAAGTGGCTGCACCAGTTTGCATTCCCACCAACGGTGCAAGAGGGTTCCCCTTTCTCTACATCCTCACCAACACTTGTTTCCTGTGTTGTTGATTCTAGCCATTCTGACAGGTGTGAGGTGATATCTTCTTGTAGTTTTGGTTTGTCTTTCTCTGATGATGAGTGATGTTGAGTACCTTTTCATGTGTCTGTTAGCCATCTAGATGTCTTCTCTGCAAAAGTATCTTTACATGTCTTCTGCCCATTTCTTAACTGGATTATTTGTTTTTTGGATGTTGAGTTTGGTAAGTTCTTTACAGATTTTGGATACTAACCCTTTATCAGATATATCATTTATAGATATCTTCTCCCATTCTGTAGGTTGCCTTTTAGTTTTTTTTATTATTTCTTTGGCAGTGCAGAAACTTTTTATTTTGATGAAGTTCTAATAGGTTATTTTTATTTTTATTTTTATTCATTCAACAAATATTTATTGAGTACGTAGTATACCTTGGGCAGCATTCTAGATTTTGGGTGTAGAGCCAAGAACAAAACAAAATTCTTTTCATATACAGTGTGCAATCCAAGAGGTGTGATTTAATAATGAAAACACTTCACTCACACAAAACCAAGGCTGACTGCAATAACATCTAATAGTTTATTTTTTACTTTTGTTTCACTTGCCTCAGGAGACATATCCAGAAAGAAGTTGCTATGGCCAATGTCAAAGGGGTTGCTGCTTGTGTTCTCCTCTAGGACTTTTATGGGTTCAGGTCTCACATTTAGGTCTTTAATCCATTTCAAATTTATTTTTGCATATGGTGTAAGAAAGAGATCCAGTTTCATTCTTTTGCATGTTGACTATCCAGTTTTCCCAAAACCATTTGTTGATGAGACTGTCTTTTTCTTATTGGATATTCTTCTTTTTAAAAGATTTTATTTATTTGAGAACAAGAGAAGGAGAGAGGGCATGAGTGGGGAGAGGGGCAAAAGGAGAGGGAGAAGCAGGTTCCCCGCTGAGCAGGAGCCTGCCAATAGGCTCTATCCCAGGACTCCAGGATCATGACCTGAGCAGAATGCAGATGCTTAACTGACTGAGTCACACAGATGACCCTCCCATTGGATATTCTTTCCTGCTTTGTCAAAGATTAATTGACCTTATAGTTGTGGATCCATTTCTGGATTTTCTACTCCATTCCATTCTATCATTTCCTTTTGATTCCTTCTTAGAATTTTTAATCTCTCTGTTTACATTACCTATCTGTCTTGCATGTTGTCCACTATTTCCATTAGAATCCTTAGCATATTAATCATACTTATTTTAAATTCCCAATATGATAATTCCAACATTCCTGCTATATCTGAGTCTGATTCTGAAGCTTGCTCAGTCTTTCCAAACTGTGTTTCTGTATTTATTATGCCTTGAACTTTGTAGAAAGCTAGACATGATGTTCTGGATAAATGGCGTTGTGGTAAATAAGCCTTTAGTGAAAGGTTTTATGTTTATCCGGAGAGCCTTAGGCTGTGTTTACTGTTTGCTGTTCCGGTAGTTTTCAGAGGCTAAAATTGTCACAAACGTCTTTGTTTTTGTCTCCCCTATTGTGTTTGGGTTTCCTTAGAGACTTCTCTTAAATAAAATCTAAGACTTGCTGTTCTTTCTGTTGTATTCCCCTATTCTGTTGTATAATTATTCAAGAGACTTATTGATGTAGTGGTAAGATGTGGGGTGAGGCTAAGCATTCTATAGTTCTCTGATTTGGTCAGAGTTTAGTGAGGCTGTGATTCTGGGCTATGACCTTCACAAGTGCTTCTCAGTTTTTTCCTATTAGGTGAGATGGGAAAGCCAGAAGAAGCTAGAGTTCAGTATTTTCCTTCCTTCACATGAAAGACTAGAGGGTATTTCCTTGCCTGCTTGTCAAATACTAAGTGTGGGGGTGTTAGGAGTGGGGTATTTCCTTTCCCTCAGGTCAGTTAAGTTCCAGTAAAACCAAAACAGACTGTGGTAAAATAGTTTGGAGGGCAGGATTTGTTAAGAAGAATAGAGTGTTCTGAATACATTTCAAAATGGCTACATTTTCTCTTCCCCTGTTGGAAGTATGAAGAAACTTTAATCTTCACTGTGAGAACTTGGTAGAGCACCTGTAGGTAAAACTCATGAAAGTTTTGGGGGGCCCTTCCTAAGATTGGGCACTCCTTGAATTGTTCATTCTCAGACTTGCCCACATTGAGCTTCCATCAATTCATCAATTAAAGTTTATGTTTTCCTTTGTCTGTACTGGTTCTAGTAGTGGTTTTGTTCCTGGGTTCTGCTCTGGTGAGCTCTGATTCTCTATATCAGTCTGTATGTTTCTCCAAACTTTGGGGGGCAGTAGTTTGTATTGTGACCTCAATTGTCTGATTGATCTAAGAAAAGCTGTTGATTTTCAGTTTGTTCAGCTCTTTTCTTGTTGCGAAATCTGAACTGACAACTTCCAAACTCTTTATGTGCCAGACTGTAATTCAAAGAATATACATTTTAGCTTATGCTAATAAGCCAAAAGAGAGATCTTGACTGTTTTTAGAGTTTTAGAACAGATACAAATGCGGCCTTCGTAGGCAGGATGCCATATCATGCATGGTACCTGAATGCTGGGCAAATGTATGCAGGTGAGGAGGTTTCCAGTAAGAACCAATTGTGCAAACATAGTTCACTTGTGATGTCAGTCAAATGCTACTAAATCAGATCTCTGCTTCATCCACTAAGAAGACAATTAAAATATTGTGGGAATATGATATAGGGTATTCCCACCTCCCAGAACCCCATACGTTATGTAAGGTGGACTGGTTCAAACATGCTGTGTGATTGTTACACACTTCACTCAAAGAGAACTTGAGGTCTCTTTTCCAAAATGGCCCCTGAAATGAGTTATTCAGTTTTCATAGATCTCTCCCATGTATATAGAAGTTATACATGCTATTAAACTTCTGTTTGTTTTTCTCCTATTAATCTATCTTTTTATTTAAGATTTTGTTTGTTTATTTGAGAGTCAGAGATCACAAGCAGGCAGAGAGGCAGGCGGGGGCGGGGAAGCAGGCTCTCCACTGAACAGAGAGTCCAATGCGGGGCTTGACGCCAGGACCCTGAGACCACCACCCAAGCCAAAGGTAGAGGCTCAACCCAATGAGCCACCCAGGCTCCCCAATCTGTGTTCTTTTTTTTAAAGAAACAAAATGTGTCCTGAAACAAAGTGAGTCATAGTCAGAGAAGGTAATTGAGTGGATACTTTTGCAAATCCTGTGTCTTTGACCCAAGTGAGATCTACTGAAGTTTATTGAGGAGAGGTATAATTTTCAAGCCTCCGCAGCTTGGGAAGAGGCATTACAGAGATTGTAATACTGATTTTTCTTACCCTCTGCTACCACACTGCCTTCCCTGTAGACATTCACTTTCTAGGGCTCAGAGTCTGGTTTGGGTCAACTTATTTGATGTGAAAACAGTGGTATAATCTTGGTTTAAGAGGACAGGTACACCAACTAGACAGTTGCATGGATAATTTGGGGGCTGACCACAGAGGTGTGAAAATGGAATATTGATGCAGCTTGCCAGTGCCTGGCATGTAGAGGTTGCTCATAAATAAGTAGAAGAAGAATAAATGAATGAAATGTTAATTTTGGAATGATCAGTCTCTGATATTGGTCATATATCTTTCCAACCTTTTCCTAAGTGTATGAGATAGAGGCTCATTTCATACTTCCTGCTTTAGAAACTGCTTTGTAAAAGTTTTTTTTTTTAATTTTTTTTTTGCTTTGACAAAGTAAAATATGGACTTTGGGTGATAATGGGTGTATCAGTGCACATTCATTGATTGTGATAAATGTAGCCCTCTGAGGCAGGATGTTGATAGTGGGGGGATTGTGGGAGTATGGGAACAAGGGGTATATGAGAACTCTCTGTACTTTCTTCTCAATTTTATCTTGAACTTGAAACTATTCTACAAAACGAAGTTTACTTTATTATATAATTTATATCATGTAATTAATATACTATATTAATTATATATAAAATATAATATATAATAATTATATATAATTTATATAATTATATTATATAATACAAAAAATTATTGTTGATTTTTCTCTCCTTGTAAAAAGATATGCTAGAGAAAATTTAGAAATTGGAGGTCTTTTACCATCTAGCGATAAGAACTGGAACTGCAACTTGAACCTCACGATTGACAACAGATTAGGAGGGGATGAGGGAGGGCCAGGGGTTTCTTAAAGCCACTAGATGGACCTTTCCAGATGTCTAGTGTGGCACAAGACCCTGTGCTGTCACTGCTGTCTCTGAGCCTCGTGACAGCTGTCTGATCAACAATATTTGGGATGATGCTATACATGCTTTCTAATCTGCCTTTTTCCACCCCAATTCACAATTAGTTGTAGAGGTATTATCAGATAAATAAGTCTCTCAACAGTAATTCTGCAAATACATTTAAGTGCAGATTCCCACTTCCTATTTTAAAATATTATTTTTCTTATAATTACATAAGTGGTAAATCCTGGTTGTAAGGCAAATTCAAGCAACATGGAAAAATCTAACTTCTATACTTCCCACAGCCCTGGTGATATCAGTTTCTGTAGTTTGGTGTATGTTTGGTCAAATATATTTAGGAGAATATTATATCAATATCAACATACCATTAATTATTAACACAATATTAATGTATTAATATATAAACATTAATATTGATATAATTGATATTAATACTAGTACTAATATCTAAATTATACATTATTTGAAGACTTATTTAGTTTATTTATTTATTTGAGAGAGAGAGAGAGAAAGAGTGTGTGTGCATGTGTGTGTGCCCATATAAGTTGGGGGAGGGACAAGGGGAGAGGAAGAGAGTCTCAAGCAGACTTCCCAGTGAGTGAGGAGCCAGATGTGGGGCTTGATCTCATGATCCATGAGATCATGATCGGAGCTGCAATCGAGAGTCAGACATTCAACCGACTAAGCACTCAGGTACCCCTATTTGAAGAGATTTAAAGCAAGATCTTTTTTAAGAGAGCATCCTTCACACTTTGAAAATACTGAATGGAATGGTTACTCATTGTCCAGGCAATGCAGAAGAGTCAGAAAAACTAAAGGCTGAGCGTTCCTCAACTTCATCTGAACTGCTAGGCCCTGAATCCTCTATTTTCATTAATAGGCCATCCCTTTACATCATTAATTTGAACTGGCTTATGTCTCTCCTTCCAGTAAGTAGAGAAATATACCAAACATCCCCTACAAAGCAGTTCCCCTAAGCTCCATACTCTCCTTTTTTTTTCTCATTTTCACAAATAACAAAATTCTCAAAGGGAGGAATATATTCACTCTACTTTCCAATCTCCCTATCATCCCTCAACCCACCCTTGTTTACTGCTTCTCCATTCTGCTGAATCTGCACTCAAAGAGGTTACTAAGGGCAACATTGTTTTAAAACCTGAAGGAGTTCCTTTCAGCCTTTCTCTATAGTGTAAGCCCATATTTATTTTTATTGTTTCCGATGAAAACAATAAATTCTTTTTGTTTCTGTTGCTGTTGAAGAAAATTGCACACTTGCAATAAAGTCATTGGTAGGAAACAAGGAATCCCCTGTTCCTCCTGACTGGACCATATGAGAATAAGTTGCCAACGTTATGGCCCATAGCTCCTAAATACTTCAGTTTGTATGTCTTATAGATAAGAATATTCTCCTATATAACCATCAAAATCAGGAAGTTATCATTAACAATATTTATCACAAGTGAATAATCTTCAGACCCCATCCAGGTTTTGCCAATTGTCCTAATAATGTCCTTCATAGCAAAAAGATCCAGGACAGAATCTTGTACTGTATACAGTCATCATACCTCTTTGGTTCTCTATAGTCTAAAAGAATTCCTCAGTTTTGCCTTGACTTTAATGACCTTGACATTTTTGAAGACTGTGGGCCAGTTATTTTGTAGCCTGCATCTTGATTTGGGAATGTCTGATGTTTGCTAAAGATTATACGTAGTGATATTATAGAAGTGATGCTGTGTTTTTCTCATTGCATCCCAGCAGCTAGTGTGCAATTTGGATTCTTCAGTTAGTTAGATGTTGTTCTCTGACCTCTTGATTAATGTCTCCCAGCTTCTGTCATTGTAAAAATAGTTCCTCTGCAATCGATAAGAATCTGATGCTAACAAATATCCTGTTCCTCATCAAGCTTCAAATTTATTTAAATTATTTATTTAAATGTATTTGTTAAATATGTTTATATAGTGGGCTCATGTTTCCTCATGTAATTGAATTAGCTATAATATATCCTACCATTATGTGTTTTGATGCTCACTATTGTTCCTCTTCAGGCTGTTTTTTTGTGTCCTTTGGATATACTCTCAATCTTCTTTGAGTACTTCCTTATTATCTGACACAAGATATCCCAGAGTCATTTTGTATATTCCCCATCCCAGACTTGGAATTAAACATTTATTCAAGAAGTCTTGGTTCATTTTAGTGAGCAAAAGTATATAGAACAAGATAAGCACTAGGTGGGCCCAACTACTATTGGCGTGTTGCTGCTTCCAGGTTCTCTTAGTGGACAGAGCTAGGGAACACACACACACTCACACACACATATTTTTTACAGGTACATTTTTTCCAAGTCTCTGTAAACACCTTGGAAATTGTTGATTCTCACTCATAATTCCAATTTCAATCCAACACTACTGGATTCGCTCAATTTTTCTCCATTTTCATAATTGTAACTCCTTTCTCCAGCAATGAGGAACCTGGCTCCCATTTTCCTTAATACATTTACTTGTTTGACCGATCCTTCTTTATGCCATCATAATCACCTGTAAATAGATAATTTCTTATTGCAGACACCATCCCTTCTCCTGTACTGAAGGCCTTCTCACCTGAATCACACACCTATACCTTGAGTAGACCACTGCTCCTACCTCCAACACCATGAACCCATCCTCTTCAAATTTCTTGGGCTCTGACAATTCAGGCCAGCTTGGTCCCTGCAGGCCTGAATTAGACTACAATAGAACTTTGTATGCTATTCAAAATTGTTCTGGTGATCTTGGAAGAGGCCATAAGGAACCGGGAATAGGTTAAACTGACTGCACCTGAGTGGTTCAATGTTATGTGTGACTTGTGACAAATTCACACAGAAGAAAAAAAAAAAATTTCTTTTGGAAATAAGACTCTCAGAATCCCCCCCACCCAACACTGTTACCAGAAAAGGTCAGACAAGCTAAATATAACTTTCTCAGTTTTGTTACTAAAATTGTATTTGTTTGGAATCCAACTTAAATCCCACAAGTTCAGATAATCTCTGTGCTTTAAAACCATTTTCCTGGTAGGGATTACTTAGTGCTGGGGATTGCAGATTCGATTTATTCTTCTCCTGGACTGGAGGCCTCTGCCTTAGCCATGTTACACCAGATCCTTGGTCAGACCAAGAAACATCAGAGCTTGATTCCCCTCTTCATAATTATTGGGGCAAGGGGTACTGGAACATTGCTGTATGTCTTGCACCTGGCATTGTTCAAGGCAGATGTCAGTTGGGATAGGAAGAATAACCCAGAACCCTGGAACAAACTGGGTCCCAATTCTCAATTTAAGTTCTCCTCAGTGAGTGTAGATTAAAGCAAAGTGAAGAACAAAGGTCCAGACTTCTAAATGGAATGTTTCACTATAAGGCTGCTTGAAATGAAGGTCTTCCGAAAGCCATCTGCACAATTTTCCATTTATCCAGGAACTATTTCCCCTCTAAATGTACAAAATCATGTTGGTGTATTGTGTTGGGGTTTATACTGATTAATAAATATTTGAAACTTGAAAAAATTTAAAAAAACATTTTTCCCTGAGAAAGAGAGATTTAACTTACGGTGACAGTGAACATGATTTTCAGTATTTAAAAATAATGGATATTTTAGAAACGGATAGCCTATATGAGTAATTTACAGATGAAAAGACCTTATTGACAAATAGGTGGTCTACCAAAATAATTCTGTGATATAAAATAGATGAATATTTTTAGAGAGTTGAAAATAAATTCCTACAAGTTTAAAAACCCTCTGCTGCTAGCAAGCAAAATTCCCAAAATTAAATGATCAAATGATTTTTCAGGGAGAACATTTAGCTTGATGTTATAACATTGTCCTGACATGAGGAGTTAGTCTAATGTGGCTTGATAATAGAGCTGCTAGGCAAAGTGGACTTTATATTTGACTTGTATGTAGCTTTTTAAAATAATTTTTGAGGGGTGCCTGGGTGCCTCAGTGGGTTAAGACTCTGCCTTTGGCTCAGGTCATGATCTCAGGGTCCTGGGATCAAGCCCTACATCTTCCCCCTCTCTCTCTGCCTGCCTCCTTGTGATCTCCCTTTCTCTCTCTCTGTCAAATACAAAAATTTATTGAAATATAATTCTACATATCAAAGCATTCTTTTTGTGTGTGTAAACATTATTAAAATGTAAATAAATATCAGTGTTTTTTTCAGAATATTCAGTCATGCAACCATCACAACTATTTTCATTACCCTAGGACGAAACCCTTTACCCATCTGTATTCCCCCCTTCCCCCAGCCCCTGGAAACCACTAACCCAATGTCTTTAGAGAGTTGCCTTTCTGGACATTTCATATAATTGGAATCATGAAATACGTGGCCTTTTGTGACAGGATTAATTCACTTAGCATGATGTTTACACAAGGTTCATCCTTGCTGTAGCTTGTATCAGTAATTTAATTCTTTTTATTGTCAATTAATACTCCACTGTGTGGTTATATCATATTTTTTTATCCATTCACCAGTTGATGGAAATTTGGATAATTTCTACATTTTGGCTATTATTAGTAATGTTACTTTAAATAAGTTTTAAATATTTGGTACACTTAATCTTAGCCAAAAAGCTGAGAAAGGATTAAATATTTTTTTAAATATCTGCTTTACTATCCTACTTTGTGTCAACAAATGTTTTCATTTCTCTTAGGAATAGAATTGTTGCATATGGTAATTCTATGCTTAAGATTTTGAGGAACTGCCAAACTGTTTTCCAAAGATGCTGGACTATTTTATGTTTCCAAAAGCAGTGCATGATCATGGATCCAATTTCTTCACACCCTCTTCAACAAATCCTTTGACCATTTTTGAATTAGATTATTTGTCTTTTTATTGTTGAGTGGCAAAGGTTTTATATATCCTGGATATAAGTCCCTTATAAAATATGTGGTTTGCAAATATTTTATTCCATTCTGAGGGCTGGGTTTTCATTTTCTTGATGCCTTTTATAACACAAAAGTTTTTAATTTTGATGGAGTCCTCTTTAGCTATTTTTCTTTCATAATTTGTATTTTTGGTGTCATATTAGGAAAACATTGCCTGAAAGCAAGGACACAAAGATTTATCTTATGTTTTGCTTTAATAGTTTTATTTTTTTACTTTTAAAATTTAGGTCTATATTCAGTTTTGAGTTAATTTTTGCATATGTTTCAGGGAGGAGTCCAATTTCAGTCTTTTGCATATGGAGATCCAGTTATTCCAACATTATTTGTTGAAGAGACTTGCTTTTCCCCATTGTGTGGTCTTTAATTGTCTTCTAAGTTGATTGTGTTCAGTTTTCCCACTACATAATACAAAAGAAGTAAGTCCTAAAGTCTTCAGATAGTTCAGACAAATATGGAGAAGGAACAGAAAGTACAAAAATATCTAACTGTATCATGGAACAGAAAGAACATGTCATTGTTACTTTGTAATTAAATATTGGTAATATCTGTTTAATTCATCCTACTAAATGTATGTTCTTATTTTCAAAAGTCTTACCTTTATGTATTTTAATAATACACAGTAGAGAAGCACTTTTGACAAGAAACACTATTAGGGTGAGGACCTTTGAAAATCTATTCCTTTATATAAACAATGAGAATGCTGACTGAAAAACATCAAAATCAATAAACTCAGGACTTTGGAAATTAACAAAAGGCTGTAACAATTCAAGAAGCCAAGAAAATCAGTCAAATCTAAGTAAGAACTGTGAACTTTGTGACATTTTATCTTGTCCTAGCTTCATCCTCCCCTCCCTAGATCTACTCGATTCTTTAAAATCAGGGGACTGGTAAACACAGTAGATGTGAAAACTAGCAGCATATCAGCTACTGAAGGTGGTAAAACAAACTTGGTACTCCCTCAAAAGCCCTATCCTAAGAGAGCTATTACTATTTGACCTGTCTGGTAGCTTCTTGAAAATCAAGCTGTATTCAAAATGCTTGTCCTAATTGAACATGGCAAGTTGCTCAGTGAAAAAAATTCTTATCTCCAGAGCATCTGTCAAATACAATCCATGGTAATAGTGCAGTGTCATAGCTTCCCAAGGAGGTGCCTTTTAAAAGGACAAACAGGAGTCGCCTTAAAAAAACTTCAGAGGACAATCATGTGTTGTGGCATTGGTAGGGGGCTTTGACAAACTCACACATATTCTAAGGAACTAGAATGCCATGTGTAGGTATAGGGCTGTGTACATGCCCAAGACAGATCTGAGAAAGCTGTATTTTATTACCTTTGGCTGATCATGAGGATTTGTGCAAATAGGAAGTGAAGAATAAGATACTGTTGCAAACTGCCTTCTGAAGGAGTGAAGGCGTGCTTCAGCACACACACACACACACACACACAGCCCCTTGGCAAAGACTGGGAGATTTATAGGTGTAAGCCATTTAAGGAGATCTCTGTCCAATCATTAGATGTCCATTAAGCTTACCTACCAAAGACTCTAGGGGTCACACATGACAAAGAAAACAGACATTAGAAAATTAGTTTGGAAAGTCACTGATTTAACAAACTAGAACAATAGCAGTAGCAGCAATAATAAACAACTGTAACAACGACAACAACAAGAAAACCCTGGAGAGTGGAGCAAATGTGATTTCCCGAGTTGCCACCTGTTTAAAACATTTAGTTTTAAAAAAAATTATGCAACATGAGAAGAAACAGTTAAGTATGACTTACACTGGAAAAAAAAAGCAATAGATAGAAACTGTCTCAAATTAAACAGGACATTGGACTTACTAAGAAAAGACTTTAAATCAGCTAAATGTGTTTAAAGAACTGAAGGAAAACATGTCTAAAGAACTAAAGGAAAATATGGAAACAATATGTCATAAGATATAGAATATAAATAAAGAGACATTTCAAAAAAACAACCAAATATAAATCTTGAAGTTGAAAAACACAGTAACTAAAAGGAAAAATATGTTAGAGGAGTTCAGCTGCAGAAACGAGCTGGCAGAAGAAACTGTGGACTTAAAGATAGGTTAATTGGAATTCTCCAGTGTGAGGAACATGAAGAAAAAAGAATGATGAAAAAATCTACAGAGCCTCAAGAGACTTGTGGGGCATTGTCAATTGTACCAATAGATACATAATGAGAGTCCCAGAAGGAGAGAAGAAAAAGGAGCAGAAAGAATAGTCAAGGAAATAACGGCTCCAAACTTCCTATAGATGGAAACCATTAATATGAATATCCAAGAAGTTCACAAAACTCCAAGTGGGGTAAGCCAAAAGAGATCCACACCTAGATACATCATAGACACTTTCAAATGCCCAAAACAAAGAGAGAATCTTGAAAGCAGCAAGAAGAAAGTGATTCATGACATAAGGTGATCCTTAATAAGAATAATTATTTTGTTCTTATCAGAAATCATGGTAGTTAAAAGGCAGTGGTATGACATATTCAAAGTGCTGAAAGAAAGACTGTGAACCAAGAATTTGATATCCAGGAAAACTGTCCACCAAAAATAAAGAAGAAATCAAGGTATCCTTAGGTAAGTACAAAATGAGAGAATTCCTTGCTAACAAACCTGCCCTATGAGAAAATAAAGGAACTTTGAGGTGAAATAAAAGAATACTACACAGTAACTAAAACACACACACACACACACACACACACACACACACACACACAAGATAAAGAGAACCAGTAAAGATAACTGGATAGATAAATATAAAAGACAGTATAAATGTATTTTTATTTATAACTCTTTTCCTCTCCTTTTTTTTTAAAAAAACGAAAGGTCTCACATATTTACTATTCAACCAATCCACTGGTACAGAAGTATAGTAACAGAAAAATCATTTCTCCAATTAAACATGTCATTGTTCAAGTAGTAGTGATGTTACAAAGTGATAGGATATGAACATGTGATCTTCCTATAGCATAAATATATGTACCTTCTCATGTGTGATCTCTTATAGACCCAGCATAGTCCTTCTCCAATGCCTCCTCTTGGAGTAGTACCTGATTTTATGATCTTTTTCATTTGATTCTGCTGGGGAATGGGACAATTCTGTTTTTATTTCTTGGCCATGAACCGCTTGATCCTGAAAGTCTTGTGAGAAAAGATGACAAGAATAGTCAATCACATACACCACAATGGTGGAGAAAAGGAGCCTCTCCTTTATTGATTTAAAATTCTTTATTCTTGATTAAATAACTGATTGATAATTGATTAAAATTCTATATAGAATATATACCTCTTAATTTGGTATCTAAGTAATTAGCATAGTAACTGCAATGTATATTTTCTAAATTTCACTCATATCTTACAGTAACATTCTTTTTTTCCAGACTGATATATCTAAAATTAAACAATCAATCCACAGGAATGTTACTAGTTTTCTGTAAATATACAATAAAGAAAAATATACCTTGTGATAAAGTAAATAAAATTGGTAATTTTACTTAATACAATAAAAAATCTAAAATTAGAAAAAAAGAAAAAAGGAGGTTAGGGATCTGGGGAGGTATTGTTTAAGGGTACAAACTTAGAACTAGTAGATAAATAAGTCCTGGAGAGGTAAGGCACAGCATTGTGATTATAACCAACAATACTGTACTATAAACTTCAAAATTGCTAAGAGACTAGTTTTACTTGTTCCCACCACAAAAAAATAAATGATAATTATGCAATGAGATTGAGGTGTTAGCTAATGCTATGGTGGGAATCATACTACAGTATATAAATGCATCAAATCAACACATTATAGAACTTAAACTTACACAATGTCAATTATATTTCAATTTTAAAAGGAAAGGAGAAAAGTACTAAAGTCAATAATCTAAGTTCCAAACTTAAGAAATCAGAAAAAGAAACAATAAAATAAACCCAAACTAAGCATAAGGGAGAGAGTAATAAAGATAAGAGTAGTAATTATTAAATTGAAAGCAAGAAAACCCTAGAAAATTCAAGTAAACAGAGGTTGGTTCTTCCAAAAATCAATAAAATTGATAAACTTCTAGCAAGACTGACAAAGATAAGAGAACTTACAAATCACCAATCAGAAATGAAGTGGGATATCACCCATTTATTGCAGTCAGTAAAAGGATAAAAAAGGAAATACTACAAATTACTCTATACAAATAAATACAACAATTTATTTAAAAAAAAGATTTTATTTATATTTATTTTACAGAGAGAGACACAACGAGGGAGGGAACAAAAGCAGGGAGAGTGGGAGAGAGAGAGAGAAGCAGGCCTCCCGTGGCCAAGCAGGGAGCCCAATGCGGGGCTGGATCCCAGGACCTTGGGATCGGGATCCCAGCTGAAGGCAGACACTTAACGACTGAGCCACCCAGGCGTCCCTAAATAAGACAGATTGATTCCTCAAAAAACACCAACTATCATAACACAATCAAGATGAAATAGGCAATCTGAATAATTCTATAACCATATAAGAAAATGAATTCATAATTTAAAAGCTTTCAAAATAGAAATCTACAGGTCTGGGTGGTTTCCTTAAAAAATTCTATCCAAACACTTGAAGAATTAACACCAACTTTACATAATCTTTCCTACAAAACAGAAAAGGATGGCACACTTCCCAACTCATTTTATGAGACCAGTGTTAATCCAATTAAAAAAAAAGAAAAAGACAGTGAAATTAAAGAAACTCTCAGGTCAATATTTCTCATAAACCTAGATGCAAACACCCTTAACAAAATATTAGTAAACCTAATCCAAAAATGTATTAAGAATTATATATCATGGTGAAGTGAGCTTCATTCTGGATATGAAAAGCTTGTTCAACATTTCAAAAATTAATCATTATAATCCACCAAAACAGCAGGCTAAAGAATAAAATCCTATGATTATAGTAATTCATGTACAAAAAGCGGCTGTCAATATAAAACACCTATTCATAACAATAAACCTCAAAAAATTGAAATAGAGGGAAACTTTCTCAAGGGATAAAGGGTATTCATAAAAAAAACCCCTACAATTTACACATATTCAATGGTGGAAGTCTGAATGCTTATGTTTTTTTCTAATTAGGATCAGGAACTAGGCAAGGATGCTCACTCTCACCTCTTTAATGCAATATAGTCCTGGAATCTAGTCAATGCAATAAGGCAAGAGAAAGACATAAAAGCATACAGGTTAGAATGAAAGCAAAACGTCTCTCCCTATTTACAGATGACATGATTGTCTTTGTAGAAAATCCCAATGAACCAAGAACAAAAATCCAGAACTATTAAATTAGTTGAGCAAGGAGCCATAATACATGATTAGTGCACAAAAACAATCACATACTAACAATGAACATGAGGAAACCAAACTTAAAAACACAATACCATTTAAAATCACTACGAAGAAAATAAAATATTTAGGTTTACAATTTACTAAACATGTACAGTATCCATATGCAGAAATTACAAAATACTGATAATTTAAAGTAGGCCAAAACAAATGAAGACATATTGTGTTCACGGATTGGAAGATTCAACATAGTAAAGATGTCAGTTCTCCCCAAGTTAATCTATAAGTTTAATATATTATGATAAAATGTCAGCAATGTTTTAATGGACATAGAAAAGCTTATTCCAACATTTATACGATAAAACATAAGCACCTGAAATACTTAAAATGATCTTTGACAGAGAAGAAGAAAGGGGGAGTTCCACCTGGTATTAAGGCTTACTATATAGCTACAGTAATCAAGACAGCATGATATCAGTAGTGGGAAAGACCCATAGATCAATGAAACAGAACAAAGAACCCCAAAACAGACCCACACAAATATGCTCAACTGATTTTTGACAAAGGTGCAAAAAAGTAATTCAGTAGAGAAAAAATAACCTTTTCAACAAATGGTCCTGGAGCAATTGGACATCAAAAGAAAAAAATGAACCTTGACCTAAACCTCACACTTGGTATTAAAAAAAATTAACTCAAAATGTATTATAGACTTAAATCTAAAACTATAAAACATTTGGAGAAATAGAAATAAAATTTTGTATCTATGTCTAGGCAAAAAATTTTTAGACTTTACACCAAAAGGAAGATCCATATAAGGAAAAATTTTAAAAATTGGACATTGTCAAACTTAATAATACTTGTTCAATAAAAGACCATGTAAAGAGGATGAAAAGCAAGTTACAGACTAAGAGAAAGTATTTGCACGACATCTAATAAGGAACAATATCTAAAATACATAAAAATACTCAAAATTTAAATGTAAGCACACAATCTGATTAGAAAGTGATAAAAAATGTGAACAGACATTTCACTGAAAAATATATGCAAATGACAAGCAAACATAAAAATTCTTTTTTTTTAAGCAAATATAAAAACTCTTTCCATAATTAAACATCAGGGAAATGCAAGCTAAAATCATTCTTAGTTATTACTACATATTTATCAGAATGGCTAAAATTTAAAAAATAGTGACAACACCTATGCTGGCAAGGATGTAGAGAAACTGAATCATTCATATATTGCTGGTGTGGAACTGCTACAGACATACTGGAAAACAGTTTAGCAGTATTTTATAAAACTAAACAGGTAAGGGGCGCCTGGGTGGCTCAGTGGGTTAAAGCCTCTGCCTTGGGCTCAGGTCATGATCCCAGGGTCCTGGGATCGAGCCCCTCATCGGGCTCTCTGCTCAGTGGGGAGCCTGCTTCCTCCTCTCTCTCTGTCTGCCTCTTTGCCTACTTGTGATCTGTCTGTCAAATAAATAAATTTTAAAAATCATAAAAAAAATCATAAAAAAAATAAAAAAAAAACAAGTTAATTGCAATACATTATCATATCACCCAGCAATTGTACCCTTGGGCATGTATCTCAGAGAAAAGAAAACTTATGTTCACAC
Organism: Lontra canadensis; assembly: GCF_010015895.1. Classification (NCBI taxonomy): domain Eukaryota; kingdom Metazoa; phylum Chordata; class Mammalia; order Carnivora; family Mustelidae; genus Lontra; species Lontra canadensis. The sequence continues at coordinate 444,877 of NW_022631232.1, forward strand.
AAAAAATTTTATACTAATGTTCATAGAAGCTTTATTTGTCTTAGCCAAAATGTGGAATTAGCCTAGATGTTCTCAAACAGGTGAATAAACAATTTGTAGAAAATACACATTACATAATACTACTGAATAACAAGCGGGTATGAACTATTAATGCATGCAACAACTTGGATGCAGTCCAGGTATTTATACTGAGTGAAAAAAGACAATCCCCCCAAAGTTACATACTATGCGATACCACTCATACACACATTTGAAATGACAAAATTTTAGAAATTGAGGGGTATCTCAGTGGTTGCCAGTTGTTAGTGATAGGGGTGTGGGGGTGGGAGGAATGTGAGTGGGGTTAAAGAGGGATCACTGTGGTTTTGTAGCTATTTACTACCTTAAATATTGTGGTGGATACATGAATCTACACAGGTGATAAAATTGTACAGAAGTTAATACACACACATACACATAAATAAGTACAAGTAACATTGGGGAAATATGAATAAGATAGGTGGATTAATGTTCATAATTGGGTCAAGGTATTATACTACAGTTTTGCAAAATGTTACCACTGGGGGAGTATGGGAAAACTGTAAGTGGAATGTCTCTGTTTCATTTTGCTACAACTGCATGGGAACCTGTAATTACTTTAATTGAAATTTCAATTAAAAAATTAGAGCTAGATATTCTTCTGAATGGGATAAGATATTTGCAAATGACATATCTAAAAAGGGGCTAATATCCAAAATATATAACGAACTTACACAACTCAGGTATACAATGTGAAGATTCAACAATTCTATACATTTCTCAGTGCTCATCATGATAAGTGTACTCTTAATCCCCTTTATGTATTTCATCCCTCTCCCCACCTCCTCTCTGGTACTATCAGTTTGTTGTCTATAGTTTAGAGTCTATTTCTTAGTTTGTTTCTTTCTTTTTTTTCTTTGCTCATTTTTTCCTTCAAATTCCACATATGAGTGAAATTATACGTTATTTCTCTTCCCCTGATTGACTCACTTCACTTAGCATTACACCCTGTACATCCATGCATGTTGTTGCAAATGACAAGATTTCATTCTTGTTTATGGCTCAGTAATATTCCATGGTATATATATACACCACTTTTTCTTATTCATCTATAGATGGATACCTGGGTTGCTTCCAGATTGGCTATTGTAAATAATACTGCAATAAACAGAAGGGTGCATATATGTTTTCAAATTAGTGTTTTTGTTTTCTTTGGGTATATACCCAACAGTACATTACTGTATCATATGGTAATTCCATTCTTAATTTTTTGAGGAATATCATTACTATTTTCCACAGTGACTGCACCAATTTTCATTCCCAGTACTGGTACAAAAGGGTTCCTTTTTCTCCACATCCTCACCAACCCTTGTCATTTCTTGTGTTTTTATTTTAGTCATTCTGATAGATGTAGAGTAATGTCTCATTGTGATTTTAATTTGCATTTTCCTGATGATGAGTAATGTTGAGCATCTTTTCATGTGTCTGTTGGCCATCTGTTTATCTTCTTTGAAGAAAATGTTTATTCAGATCCTCTGCCTGTATTTTTAATCGGATTGTTTTTTGGTGTTGAGTTGTATAAGTTCTTTATATATTTTGGATATCCAACCCTTGTTGGATATGTCATTTGCAAATATAACACTGTATGTTAGTCATACTTCAAATTAAGTATAACAAATTAAAAACAAACTAGACCTGCTGTCTTCCATTTAGGATAGAAAGTTGGAAAGAATGTACCTCTCATCCTTACAAAAAAAGACAGTCTGAAACTTCACAAGTTTTTTGAACCCATAGGGAACTAAGATTACAAGGCAAACATCAACCGAAAATCAGAAAGAAGTCAGTCAGAGAAAGACAAATATCACATGATTTCACTCAGTGTGGAGTTTAAGAAACAAAACAAATGAACATAAGGGAAGGGAAAGAAAAATAAGATAAGAACGTAGAGGGATGCAAACCATGAGAGACTCTTAACTGTAGAGGACAAACTGAGGGTTGCTGGAGGGGAGACTGGTGGGATAAATGGGTGATGAGCATTAAGGAGGGCCTTGGATGAACACTGTGTGTTGTATGTGAGTGATGAAACTGGTTTCACTCCTGAAACCAGTCCCGCACTATATGTAAACTAGCTGGAAATTAAATGAAGCAAATTCCATCCATCTCTGGGTGGTGCCATGGAGCCAAGATCCAAACTTCCATCTGTCTCTTCCCTTGCCGAGCCTCCAGGTCTGAGACTCTCAGAGCTGACATCCTGAATCTGGCTACCCGGTGACATCCACCTCCATTTCTCCTTTTAGGAAAAGGAGTATGTTTTGCAAAGGCTAACAAATGTCTAGTTCTAGTTTGTTAAATATGATACCAGTTCTGTTCGGAAACCTCTTTTTGTATTTAAAAGCAGTTCCATTTGCTGTTGACCCCAGATCTTCATCCTTGTTCCTTGATTTCTCTCTTCCCTCATCAGTGTAGGTTGACCTGACTGTGGAGTTTCCCTCCTAGTGGCCAAGGCGTTCAGCCTCCGCACTCCAGGCTGTCCAGTCCTTCTCCCACCCCCTGTCTGTCATCCCCTGTCTATGACACAGGGCACAGCTGTCCAGCCCTGCCCTGACGCCCCAACATCTCTGTCACCTGTCTGCCCTGTGTTGCCGGTTGCCAGCCTTTGCTGATTGCCAAGGCATATTACCACCACTTGGTGTTTCATCTGGATTTAGACCCCCACATAAAATGTTTTTCCAGTCTTCTTGTAGACCTATTAGGGGTTTTTTTTTGGACAGAATTAGAATCATTCTGTACATGGGTTCAAAAGCTGAAATTTCAGAAAGGGTATTGTACTTTTTTGGTTCCTTGACTAGTGTTTGTAGAGACATTCGAATGAGATGGTGCGTTGGTGCCACCTGCTGACAGAAGCCTGAACTGCAGCTTGAACATCAGGGAGCAGGAAGGTGGGAGCAAGGGGCCACCGCCCAAACCCACAAGACAGAGCTTGCTGGAAGTTTGGGAGGAAAAGCAGCGCACCCAAGGTCCAGGGATACAGACTAACTCCTTCTATGCTCAAGAGGAAGCTGTATGTGAGGTGAAGAAAAAGATTATCTTCATTTTTATTTTTTGAGACCTCTAGATAAGTAGCTAAAGACCCGTATTAGCAGAAAGGGATCCGTTCTGCTTACCATCTTTGCAAGCCACCTTTGCTTTTTTTTTTTTTTAAGATTTTATTTATTTATTTGACAGACAGAGATCACAAGTAGGCAGAGAGGCAGGCAGAGAGAGAGAGAGGAGGAAGCAGGCTCCCTGCTGAGCAGAGAGCCCGATTTGAGACTCAATCCTAGGACCCTGAGATCCTGACCTGAGCCCAAGGCAGAGGCTTAAATCACTGAACCACCCAGGTGCCCACCTTTGCTCTTTTTATGACTATCTTTCCACGTAAATGCATTTCTAAGATGGCATTTTAAATTACAGCAAATTTTTCTCTTTATTATTATTATTTTTTGCATCCTCTGGTGTTTCATCTTATGGAAGTCACAAAATCTGATTCATCAGTATCCTACTGATAAAAATTGTGTTTTTATCTTTACCATTTTTTTCTATTACAAACAATAGTATACTTAGAAACTTTGCTCATACATATGTATCTTTGTAGACATCTCTTTATTAAGTTCCTGAAATTATTCTTTCCAAGCTGTGAAATCTAGGAAATTGTATATTAACACAATATGTCCAGACTACTATTATTAATGCACATTGTTAGCAATATGGTATGGGAGTTTCCATTTCTCCACGCTTTGGAAATAACATGAATCATTGCTAATCCCATAGGCAGTAAATCATCTCTCCTCAGTGTTTTCATTATAATTATTTTTTGAATGCTTGACTAGAGTTCCATCCTATGGATGTGACATAACTAATTGTCGCGACCCATGTTTTTTGGAATTCAGAATGTTTCTTATATCCCTTATCATCAACACTGTGTTGATCGCATCTTCTCAGTGTCTATACACTGCTAAAGGACACATTTCAGGGCACAGTTCCCATGGATAGGTGTACTGGAGAGTGGACTGTGTACTCTTTGAGCCCAGCAAACTGTTGTGAGAGAATTCTAGTATGGTAACAACAGAACCTAGTTGGTGAATGAGGGCGTGCGTGTGAATGCTGAAAATGACATTTCCCTCTGTTTCCTTCTGCCCCTTCATGGTGTTGCTTCCCATTTGGTCTTCCTTCCTAAATCCAGGCCCAGAGTGAAACTAAGAAAATATCCGGAAGGCAATCCTTATAACCAATACTTTACTGCTATCCTTAACTATGTCCTGAAGATAAACTAACAGGGAAATTGTTGGTGCAAAGTGTATGCGCCTGTGTAGCCCTTTGAGCAGTCCTGCCACTCTGACACCTGGAGAGATAGTTACAGTTTAGTACCCGCCCCCCCCCGCCAAAGTGGAGTCACAGGAGAAAGGCCACAGAGCAGGGAAGAAAGTAGTAATGCAAAGGTCATGTCACACAGACCAGGCCCTGGGCACTGTCCTGGACCAACTCTCAAGCCACCACCACAGTTGGAAGATGTGGAAGTAATAAATCACACTTTGCACACAAAAGCGACTTGAGGTGGCATGTGGGGGGGTGATATCATTGTTTGGAGGAATACAGGACATAGAAACAGCAGGCCTGAGATAAGGGGACAGTTTTATATAGATTCATTTTTATACCAAACACAAGCATCAAGACCTTTTAAAAAAGATTTTTATTTATTTATTTGAGAGAAAGAGAGAGTGAGAGAGAGAAAGCATGAGCAGAGGGAGGGGTAAAGGGAAAAACAGGTGCCCTGCTGTGCAGCGAGTCCAATGCAGGGCTAGATCCCAGGCCCCTGGGATCAGGACCTGAGTCAAAGGCAGATGCTTAACCCACTGAGCCACCCAGGCGCCCCACGACACTTTTTATTAAAAGGATGGTGTTCACTGTGGTACAGCAGGAGACTAGGCCAACATCACTTTGTAACCAACTTTATTGGGATGTAATTTAGACAATAACATTCACACATTTTAAGGGTACAATGTAATGATTTTAGTAAATGTATGGAGTTGTGCAGTCATCAACACAAGTGAGCTTTAGGCATTTCCTTCACTCCCAAAAGTCCCATTATGCTTGAATTCCATTAAATCTTGCACCCACCCTCAACCTGAGGAACCAGAGATGTGTTTTCCGTCTCTATGGATTTTCCTTTTCTGGACATTTCATTTAAACAGAGTCATACAAAATGTGGTCTTTTGCATATTTGGCTACTTCATATAATATTTTTATGGTTCGTGCATATTGTATCATGTGCCAGTAGTTCATTACTTTTTTTTAAATTAAATTTATTTATTTTTTTTAATAAACATATAATGTATTTTTATCCCCAGGGGTACAGGTCTGTGAATCGCCAGGTTTACACATTTCACAGCTCTCATCATAGCACATACCCTCCCCAATGTCCATATCCCCACCACCCTCTCCCATCCCTCCTTCCCCCAGCAACCCTCAGTCTGTTTTTTGAGATCGAGTCTTTTATGGTTTGTCTCCCTCCCAATCCCACCTTCTTTCATTTTTTCTTTTCCTACCCCCCAACCCCCCCACATTGCATCTCCACTTCCTCATATCAGGGAGATCTTATGATAGTCGTCTTTCTCCGATTGACTTATTTCGCTAAGCACAATACCCTCTAGTTCCATCCATGTCATCGCAAATGGCAAGATTTCATTTCTTTTGATGGCTGTGTAGTATTCCATTGTGTATATATACCACTTCTTCTTTATCCATTCATCTGTTGATGGACATGTAGGTTCTTTCCATAGTTTGGCTATTGTGGACATTGTTGCTATAAACATTTGGGTGCATGTGCCCTTCAGAGCACTACGTTTGTATCTTTAGGATACATACCCAGTAGTGCAATCGCTGGGTCATACGGTAGCTCTATTTTCAGTTTTTTGAGGAACCTCCACACTGTTTTCCAGAGTGGTTGCACCAGCTTGCATTCCCACCAACAGTGTAGGAGGGTTCCCCTCTCTCCGCATCCTCACCAGCATCTGTCATTTCTTGACTTGTTCATTTTAGCCATTCTGACTGGTGTGAGGTGGTATCTCACTGTGGTTTTGATTTGTATTTCCCTGATGCCGAGCGATGTGGAGCATTTTTTCACATGTCTGTTGGCCATCTGGATGTCTTCTTTGCAGAAATGTCTGTTCATGTCCTCTGCCCATTTCTTGATTGGATTATTTGTTCTTTGGGTGTTGAGTTTGCTAAGCTCTTTATAGATTTTGGATACTAGCCTTTATCTGATATGTCGTTTGCAAATATCTTCTCCCATTCTCTCAGTTGTCTTTTGGTTTTGTTAACTGTTTCTTTTGCTGTGCAAAAGCTTTTGATCTTGATGAAATCCCAATAGTTCATTTTTGCCCTTGCTTCTGTTGTCCTTGGCGCTGTTCCTAGGAAGAAGTTGCTGCGGTTGAGGTCAAAGAGGTTGCTGCCTGTGTTCTCCTCAAGGATTTTAATGGATTCCCTTCTCACATTGAAGTCCTTCATCCATTTTGAGTCTATTTTCGTGTGTGGTGTAAGGAAATAGTCCAATTTCATTTTTCTGCATGTGGCTGTCCAATTTTCCCAGCACCATTTGTTGAAGAGGCTGTCTTTTTTCCATTGGATATTCCTTCCTGCTCTGTTGAAGATTAGTTGGCCATAAAGTTGAGGGTCTATTTCTGGGCTCTCTATTGTGTTCCATTGATCTATGTGTCTGTTTTTGTGCCAGAACCATACTGTCTTGATGATGACAGCTTTGTAATAGAGCCTGAAGTCTGGAATTGTGATGCCACCAACTTTGGCTTTCTTTTTCAATATTCCTTTGGCTATTCGAGGTCTTTCCTGGTTCCATATAAATTTTAGGATTGTTTGTTCTATTTCTTTGAAAAAAATGGATGGGATTTTGATAGGAATTGCATTAAATGTGTAGATTGCTTTAGGTAGCATAGACATTTTCACAATATTTATTCTTCCAATCCAGGAGCATGGAACATTTTTCCATTTCTTTGTGTCTTCCTCAATTTCTTTCATGAGTACTTTATAGTTTTCTGAGTATAGATTCTTTGCCTCTTTGGTCAGGTTTATTCCTAGGTATCTTATGGTTTTGGGTGCAATTGTAAATGGGACTGACTCCTTAATTCCTCTTTCTTCTGTCTTGTTGTTAGTGTAAAGAAATGCAACTGATTTCTGTGCATTGACTTTATATCCTGACACTTTACTGAATTCCTGTACAAGTTCTAGCAGTTTTGGAGTGGAGCCTTTTGGGTTTTCCACATATAGTATCATATCATCTGCAAAGAGTGATAGTTTGACTTCTTCTTTGCCGATTTGGATGCCTTTAATTTCTTTTTGTTGTCTGATTGCTGAGGCTAGGACTTCTAGTACTATGTTGAACAGCAGTGGTGATAAGGGACATTCTTGCCATGTTCCTGACCTTAGCGGAAAAGCTTTCAGTTTTTCTCCATTGAGAATAATATTTGCAGTGGGTTTTTTGTAGATGGCTTTGATAATATTGAGGTATGTGCCCTCTATCCCTACACTTTGAAGAGTTTTAATCAGGAAGGGATGCTGCACTTTGTCAAATGCTTTTTCAGCATCTATTGAGAGTATCATATGGTTCTTATTCTTTCTTTTATTAATGTATTGTATCATATTGATTGATTTGCTGATGTTGAACCAACCTTGCAGCACTGGAATAAATCCCACTTGGTCGTGGTGAATAATCCTTTTAATGTACTGTTGGATCCTGTTGGCCAGTATTTTGGTGAGAATTTTTGCATCTGACGGATATTGGTCTATAGTTCTCTTTTTGATGGGATCCTTGTCTGGTTTTGGGATCAAGGTGATGCTGGCCTCATAAAATGAGTTTGGAAGTTTTCCTTCCATTTCTATTTTTTTGGAACAGTTTCAGGAGAATAGGAATTAGTCCTTCTTTAAATGTTTGGTAGAATTCCCCCGGGAAGCCATCTGGCCCTGGACTTTTGTTTGTTTGGAGATTTTTGATGACTGTTTCAATCTCCTTACTGGTTATGGGTCTGTTCAGGTTTTCTATTTCTTCCTGGTTCAGTTGTGGTAGTTTATATGTCTCTAGAAATGTATCCATTTCTTCCAGATTGTCAAATTTGTTGGTGTAGAGTTGCTCATAGTATGTTCTTATAATTGTTTGTATTTCTTTGGTGTTGGTTGTGATCTCTCCTCTTTCATTCATGATTTTATTTATTTGGGTCCTTTCTCTTTTCTTTTGGATAAGTCTGGCCAAGGGTTTGTCAATCTTATTAATTCTTTCAAAGAACCAGCTCCTAGTTTCATTAATTTGTTCTATTGTATTTTTAGTTTCTATTTCATTGATTTCTGCTCTGATCTTTATGATTTCTCTTCTCCTGCTGGGTTTAGGCTTTCTTTCTTGTTCTTTTTCCAGCTACTTTAAGTGTAGGGTTAGGTTGTGTATTTGAGACCTTTCTTGTTTCTTGAGAAAGGCTTGTACTGCTATGTATTTTCCTCTCAGGACTGCCTTTGTTGTGTCCCACAGATTTTGAACCGTTGTGTTTTCATTATCATTTGTTTCCATGAATTTTTTTCAATTCTTCTTTAATTTCCTGGTTGACCCACTCATTCTTTAGAAGGATGCTGTTTAGTCTCCATGCATTTGGGTTCTTTCCAAATTTCCTCTTGTGATTGAGTTCTAGCTTCAGAGCATTGTGGTCTGAAAATATGCAGGGAATGATCCCAATCTTTTGATGCCTGTTGAGACCTGATTTAGGACCCAGGATGTGATCTATTCTGGAGAATGTTCCATGTGCACTAGAGAAGAATGTATATTCTGTTACTTTGGGATGGAATGTTCTGAATATATCTGTGATGTTCATCTGGTCCAGTGTGTGATTTAAGGCCTTTATTTCCTTGTTGATCTTTTGCTTAGATGATCTGTCCATTTCAGTGAGGGGAGTGTTAAAGTCCCCTATTATTATTGTATTATTGTCAATGTATTTATTTGATTTTGTTTTTAATTGGTTTATATAGTTGGTTGCTCCCACGTTAGGGGCATAGATATTTAAAATTGTTAGGTCTTGTTGGGCAGAACCTTTCAGTATGATATAGTGTCCTTCCTCATCTCTTATTATAGTCTTTGGCTTAAAATCTAATTGATCTGATATAAGGATTGCCACCCCAGCTTTCTTCTGATGTCCGTTAGCATGGTACATTGTTTTCAACCCCCTCACTTTAAATCTGGAGGTGTCTTCAGGTCTAAAATGTGTTTCTTGTAGGCAGCATATTGATGGGTTTTGTTTTTTTATCCATTCTGATACCCTGTGTCTTTTGATTGGGGCATTTAGCCCATTAACATTCAGGGTAACTATTGAGAGATATGAATTTAGTGCCACTGTATTGCCTGTAAAGTGACTCTTACTGTATATTGTGTCTGTTTCTTTCTGATCTACTACTTTTAGGGTCTCTCTTTGCTTAGAGGATCCCTTTCAATATTTCCTGTAGAGCTGGTTTGGTGTTTGCAAATTCTTTCAGTTTTTGTTTGTCCTGGAAGCTTTTTATCTCTCCTATTTTCAATGATAGCCTAGCTGGATACAGTATTCTTGGCTGCGTGTTTTTCTCGTTTAGTGCTCTGAATATATCATGCCAGTTCTTTCTGGCCTGCGGTCTCTGTGGATAAGTCTGCTGCCAATCTAATGTTTTTACCCTGGTATGTTACAGACTTCTTTTCTCGGGCTGCTTTCAGGATTTTCTCTTTGTCGCTAAGACTTGTAAATATTACTATCAGGTGATGAGGTGTGGACCTACTTTTATTGATTTTGAGGGGAGTTCTTAGCATCTCCTGGATTTTGATGTTTGTTCCCTTTGCCATATTAAGGAAATTCTCTACAATAATTCTCTCCAAATACCTTCTGCTCCCCTCTCTCTTTCTTCTTCTTCTGGAATCCCAATTATTCTAATGTTGTGTCGTTTTATGGTGTCACTTATCTCTCTAATTCTCTCCTTGTGGTCCAGTATTTATTTGTGTCTCTTTTGCTCAGCTTCTTCATTCTTTGTCATTTGGTCTTCTATGTCATTAATTCTTTCTTCTGCCTCATTTATCCTAGCAGTCAGAGCCCCCATTTTTGACTGCACCTCATTAATAGCTTTTTTGATTTCAAGTTGGTTAGATTTTAGTTCTTTTATTTCTCCAGAAGGGCTTTTATCTCTCCGGAGAGGCTTTCTCTAATATCTTCTATGCTTTTTTTGAGCCTGACTAGAACCTTGAGAATCGTCATTCTGAACTCTAGTTCTGTCATATTAGCTATGTCTGTATTGATTAGGTCCCCAGCCTTCGGTATTCCCTCTTGTTCTTTTTTTTTTTTTTTTTTTTTTTTTTTGTGGTGAGTTTTTCCGCCTTGTCATTTTGTCCAGATAAGATTTGCTTTCTCCTCCTCTGGAATTCCGCTGTTCTCCTTGGTGAGTGAAGTTGGTCTTGGCTGGGTTTCTTGTTGATCTTCTAGGGGAGGGGCCTATTGTAGTGATTCTCAAGTGTCTTTGCGCCAGGTGGAGTTGCACTGCCCTTACCAGGGGCCAGGCTAAGTAATCTGCTCTCGGGTTTGCTTTCGGGAGCTTTTGTTCCCGGAGCGCTTTCCATAGAGTTCCGGAAGACGGGAATGAAGATGGAGGCCTCCTAATCTCCGGCCTGGAGGAGCCGAGAGTTCGGGGTCCTGCTCCTCAGTGCGCCCTCGTCTCCCTGGCTTCTGGTTGTGCTTGGAGGAAAGCGCTCAATAGGTCGCACTTGGAGAAAAGCGCCTAGTCGCTTCTGTCTCCGCTGCCTCCGGCCACGATCTGAGCTCATCCAGCCTGTGACCGGTTCAAGGTAAGCCCGAGCTGAGAGCTCACTCCTCGGCTTTGTCGCTGTAGCCGACTTCCCGGCTCTAATACCTGCGAGCTCTGTGACACTCAAACACCCCTGGTCCTTCTGTGACCCCGCGGGACGTGGGGTTATGCTGACCCCACGTGGGCTTCCCCCCGGTTTAGCCTCTGGAGTGATGTCCCTCCGTGGAGCAGACTTTTAAAAGTCCTGATTTTGTGCTCCGTTGCTCTGCCGTTGGCCAGGAGCCGGCCCCTCCCCCTGCAGTCTATCTTCCCGGCACTTTGGATTCAGTTTCCTGCAGGTCCTACCTTTCAGAAAGTGATCAATTTTCTGTTTCTAGAATTGTTGCTCTTCTTTTCTTCGATTTCCCGTTGGATTTGTAGGTGTTCGCAACGGTTAGATAAGCTATCTAGCTGATCTCCTGCTACCTGATGTTGTCTCAGCCTGCTACTTCTCGGCCATCTTGACTCCTCCTCAGTTCATTACTTTTTTTGAATGAATAATATTCTACTGCATGGATATACCACATTTTGCTTATCTATTCATCTTCTGGTAGTCATTTGGGTTGTTTTCTACTTTTTAGCTATTATGAATGATGATGATATGTACATTTGTTCACAAGCTTTTATGTTGACATGTGTTTTTATTTCTCTTAGGTATGTACCTAGGAGTGGAATTAGGGATTTTCTGAAAAAAAAAAAAAATAACACAGTGTTGCACAGCCCTTCTTGTCACAGCCTAACTGGGAGGACATGATACCCACATAACGTCACTGGAGATGTTGATATTCATTGCTGGGTTAAGCTGATGTTTGCTGAATTTCTCTCTTCTCCGTTTGCCTACTCTATTCTTAAGCAGTGAGGCATTACGTTTGCCCTGCCCTATATACACGTAGAGGGAAAGTGGGGGAGGAGGGAGCAGAGAGAGAGAGACAGAGAGATAGAGAGCGACTGAGATTGATTGATTATGAGGAACTAGCTCATGCCATTATGGAAAATAAGAAGTCCCATGATTTGGCATCTATTTAGATTGAGACGCCGGAAAGCTGATGATGTAGTTCTAGTCTAAGGCCTAAGGCCTGAGAAACCAAGCACAGATTGTGTGAGTCCCAGTCTGAAGGCAGGAGAAAACCAATGTCCAGCTCAGTGAGTCAGGAAGAGAGAGCAAATCCTCCCTTCTTCCACCTTTTTGTTCTATTTTGGCCCTCAACAGAATGGATGATGCCCATTCACATCAGGGAGGGTGATCTGGTTTGCTCAATCCATATAACCAATACTTTACTGCTATCCTTAACTATGTCCTGAAGATAAACTAACGGGGAAATTGTTGGTGCAAAGGGTGCACCATTCAAATGCTAATTGCCCCCAGAAATACCCTCACAGAACACCTAGAAATAATGTTTAACCAGATATCTGGGCATCCCATGGCCCAGTCAGGTTGTCACATAAAATAAGACATCATGGAGGGAGCATATCCACATATACTATTTGGAATTATTAAATGAAGACAACTCAACACCTCTCACCCATCTCTTCATTAATTCAAACATTTACTTAATTAACATGGATGCATGTATGTTTATTATATAGGCTAAGTTATTTCACTGAATGAACACATCCCCAAAGAAAGTCCAGCACTATAACTTCTGTTGTGAAGTATAAGCACTTTGACTTCAAGATTCCAGAACATGCAAAGGAGTTCCCTGTCACCACCATTATGTTTCAGTACTGTTTCAGTCCATTCAGGGTGCTATAGCAAAAACCACAGCCTGGATGGCTTGTAATGACAGGAATTGTTCTCATAATTCTGGAGGTTTGAAGTCCAAGTTCACAGTGACAGCATGGTTGAATTCTAGTGAAGGCTCTCTTCTGGGTTGCACACTGCCAACTTCTTGCTGTGTTCTCACATGATAGAAGGGACAGGCAAGCTCTCTGGGGACTTTTAATTTTTTTATTTTTATTTTTTTTAAGGATTTTATTTATTTATTTTACAGAGAGAGATATCACAAGTAGGCAGAGAGGCAGGCAGAGAGAGAGAGAGGAGGAAGCAGGCTCCCTGCTGAGCAGAGAGCCTGATGCGGGGCTCAATCCCAGGACCCTGGGATCATGACCTGAGCCAAAGGCAGAGGCTTTAACCCACTGAGCCACACAGGCACCCCGCTCTGGGGACTTTTTAATAAGGGTTCTGCCCTCATGACCTGATCATCTTGCAAAAACCCCATTTCCTAGTACCACCGAGTTGGGGGTTATGGTATATGCACTTGTGGAGGGACATAAACATCCAGATCATACCAGGTACTACTGTATTGTCTAATTATGGTATATTAGAGAAATGTCTTTAGATGAGGCATCTAGCCATGATATCGTATGAAACATTATAATTTTAGAGGATTTCACTGCATACTTGGAATTCCTTGAGGAAAATAAAGATAAAACCAAATAAGATAAAGGTTATTGAAAGGACAGTGAAAATTGATTGCTACCACTCAGTAAACCCATTAGCAAAATTCATTATGATGGAGCCAGAGGAAAATGTTTCCTTTCTTTGAAAGCCCATTGTCTATAGCACACCCTTCCCCCATTATCTCACTCTGACTCTATGGAAGGTATTTTAAACTCTAACTTTTAGGTAAATGAGAGCATTGCAGTATAATATTGGTCTAGACACAAGCAAATGAATTCCGTCTTAGGGAAATCTTTGTCTTCATTTGAACCTTCATTTCAACCCTCATGATCTAGAAATATGAGAAAGGTGGTTGTTAACCTTGTTAAGGTTAATTTTGGTGGGAACATGGTGGGGGGAAATGACACAGCCCTACTGGATGAGGGAAAGTGTATAAGACTGTGTTCTCAATGGGACAGAGTACTAGACTAGACAAAGCCAGGTAGAGATGGAACCAATGAGGACAACCAGCCTGGTTACAAAGGCCCTCAGTAGTTTTACTCATCTGAGCCAAGTGCATGGTCAGCAAATTTGGGCACCACTACACTAGTAGGTAATGAAACCAGGGCTCAAACCCAGATCTGCTTCACTCCAATGCAGATACTCCTAACCACTGAGATTTGGTTCTTTCCTCCTCCTCCCATAAGTGAGGCCAGCACAAGGGAAGGGACTTCACACATCCAGGGAAAGGGGCTTCTTGTGTGTGTATAAGGAAGTGAGAAGAGAGGCATATCCTAGATTACCACAGCAAGTTAAGGCTGAGGCCCTGGTTGGAGTAAGTGAGGTGTGGCTGTCTGCGCTCATACAGTGCACTATCTCACACACCTGGGATTTCTATAGTAGAAAAAGGTTGAAAGCTTGATTTGTGACTAACAAATCAAGCTTTCAACCTTTTTTTTACTCAAGCTCAGTTTCGTGCTCAATGTATTACAGAATGAGTACATCATACTTTTGTCAGTAGAAAGTTAATTTCCTTTCCATCGTGGATACTCATCCCTGCACTTTTCCTAACTCCAGAAAAGGGACTGGCTCACTGACAGGACAAGGATTGCTTTGTGTCCAGCCACATTTGCTGTGAGAAAGTAATGGATGGTATTTAAACTGGGTCTTGGTAGATCAACAACTTAGGCACATATAAGGCTTTCTTTCAAGATTCCTTATGACTGTGTATGAAGTTCACTTAATTTTGGCTTAAATTTATATCATCTGGAATTTGCATTGCCTATAAGCAAACAGGTCGTTACATAGACTTTAACTGTAATTTGCTTTAAGATGAAGTTCTCTGAGAAACGAAGAATTGTGTTCTCTGAATGTTTCTGTCAGGTTCTGCCTATCATATTCTTGCAATAGTTAATTCATTGTCAAAGATATTACATAGCTTTCCTTCTTTGTTAGAAACAGTATTTGTGTGATACAGTTTAGACCAGTAGGAATGAAGACAAAAGAGTTGCTCCAAATAGCCACAGTAAATTAAAATTAGATTTTAAATAGTGTTCAAGGAAAGAAACCCCAAAAGTTAACAGTTTGTCAGTTAACGCCACTCCACAGTGGGTTGTGGAGTTGGTGGTTATTTATATTTTCCCCTCCATACTTGAATGTAATTTCCACACTGTCTATACTGAGCGGAGACTCCTCTAACAGTCAGAAACAAAGCCCAGAACAATATACTCGGTGGGAAGGGTAAGGGTTTGGGGGTCAGAAAGATGTGGGTTCCATTCTGGGTTCTGCCAATGACATAGGTCAGGATGGGGCACTAAGCTCCCCAAGCCTCAGGCCTCCCATCCAGGGACTGGGTACAGGACCTTCCCTCATGGGGTCCTTGTGGACATTTGATGAAATCATAAGGGCAGTGTAGGTCACACAGGTGTTATGGCCTCAGCCACGCCTGGGATGTGAGGCTCAGCTTTCTCATCTGTAAAGAGGGAAACACCATGTGGACCCTACAGTTATGCCAAGAGATTCTATATTATTATGTAGATTAGAAGCTAAGTCAGTGTCCTATTATGCACACAGTTAATAAGAATATAGAGATTGATTGTAAGTCACCAGAGTTTAATAGAGACTTTTGCTTGTTTCTTTAACTTTCCCTCTTTTCCGAGTCCATTTATGTATTTTGGGAATATATTTTCAACAGTATTCCACAAAGTAAATGGTTTAAAATTTTCTAACCCATAATTCTATCTCTAGAAGGTTCCTGTGGTCTTTGCCATGGAATACCGTGTCTGGTAAAAAGAATAGACTCATTTAGGAGTTCTCATGGGATCTTTGAGAGGAGGGAGCATCCACCGACAACCTCCATAGCTTCTCTACAGCATGCGCCCCTGTTGTTCTCCTTGGAACAACCCTGTATTTCCATTGCTCAACTGGCCCATGTCCTGGGCATCCCTCTCAAAAGTGCAAGAGGTTGGGGTATCTGGGTGGCTCAATCGGTTAAGCTTCTTCCTTCAGCTCAGGTCATGATCCCAGGTTCTTGGGTTCAAGTCCTACTTTGGGCTCCTTGCTCAGAAGGGAGCCTGCTTCTCCCTCTGCCTGCCACACCCCCTGCTTGTGCTCAGCTTCTCTCTCTCTCTCTTTCTGACAAATAAATAAATAAAATCTTTTTTAAAAAGTACAAAAGTTGAATTCTGGGACAAAGCTTCAGATAGGACACTTGAAACCTCTAGAGTCTTCAGTGCATTGTATGAAGCCACACAGCCTGTGAGACTTTTGGAACTCACTCTCATCAGACTCTTTGCAAATGAAAAAGTGTATCTGGAAATGGTGACCTCGTGGAGTAACTAGTTGATTCAGGATAATCAAGCCATTATCTGTGTCTGAGGAAACTTCCCACGGTAGTGAGGTTTAAACTGAGACCCGAGGGAGGCTACCCAGGGAAACTAACAGGGAAAGAGGGGAGAAGAGAGCTAATCTGAGACCCCAAACAGCTATCATGGTCAGGAAATACTCTAGGACTTGGTTTGTTCCTGAGGAAATCCTGCGTTAAAACCACTACCCGGAAGCTGAGCATCTCTGGAAAATTGTGTGTACCTTCGCAGCATAATTGTAGAGGTACCTGAACCCCTTTTCTCCTTGCTCTGACCCCAGGCCTGTAGTATCCACCAGTGTTCTCAGCGGGTGTGATACTAGCCCAATGTTTTACATCTGTGGAACCCTAGAGAAGAAAACTCCTGAGTAAAGGGGTTTGGCTATGATTTCCGCTTATGTATACTTTCACCACTCGCAATGCAAAAGAACATTTGATAGATTTAGGTTTCATTTTCTGAAATAATTGTTTTCTTTGGAGAAAATTCAGAAATTGGTCATTGCCATCTAGTGACCAGATCCAGAAGGTCGGCTTGGAGCATTATTTAGCAGGAAGTCTTGGAAGGAGGGAGAGAAGAGCCCCATCCCTGGGAATTTTCTGGAAGTTTATGGGACAAATAAAGCACTAAAGGGTGACTCAGACAGAGCCTGAGGACATTAAACCCTATGTCAGGAAGTTTCCTTCAGCCTCTCCCACCAATGATTCCCAGAAATCTGCACATATGTGTCTGTGAGAGCGTGAAATACAGAAACATGTATACATACATATACACATGTAGACATGTACACACACACATACACACACACATATACACATACATACATATACAGGTATATGTAGTTGAGATGCCTTCAAGCACCTATTTAAAGACTTTATTTATTTATTTTGAGAGAGACAGTGTGTGTTCTCCAGCCACAGGAGGGGTAAAGGGAGAGAGGGAGAAAGAGAATCTCAAGCAGACTCTACACTGAGTGCAGAGCCCTACACGGGGCTTGACCTCATGATCCTGAGATCATGACCTGAGTAGAAATCAAGAGTCAGTTTCTTAACTGACTACGCCATGCGGGCTTTGTAAATATTATTATTATTTTTTCATTTATTCTATAAATATTTATTGACTCCATACTATATATGTCAGACATATTTCAAATATGTTTTCTTTGTTTAAAAGTGACTTCACTTCCAAAAATCACCTCACAGAATAACTATATAAAACTTAAAAGAGCCAGTGACGGCAAGTGCATTTTAATTTCATCATTATCTATTTTGAAGTTGACTTACAAATGTTACTGGTCACATGTGAATGTGAGACATTTTCTTTTGCTTATTTACTGATACTGAAATGTTCAGCTTATTAGGGACAGGTTTATCAACTGAAGTAGATTGATAACCTATTTTAAAGAAATGTCAGGGGTTAGTTACTGAATATTGTCCAACAATTTATAAAACAGGAAAAACTAGCATTTGCACGTTATAGCCAAAAAACTACAGTGCTCCTAGGAATATGTCTTTGTGAAGCTATTTGAAAGAAAGAATAGGAAAGCAGATGAGAGCTAGCCACTAGAGATTGGGTTCCTGACTCCACTGTTGCCACCAATTTCACTACCCAAAATTATTTAGAACATGTGTTTGTGTTTACCTGCATTATTTTTGTAATGAAATTCCCAGCAAAGAATCTACTGCAATCTTATATAATTTTACCTCATCATTTTTCTGATTTCAAATTAATGTATTTGTCCGGAGAACAAATGTGGTTCAGAATTAATGTTAATTAGGGAATTTTTTCCCGTGTATTTCCTTCTTCCTGATATACAGCAAGATGCCCAACCTTCAAAATTAAATTTGTACTTTGCAGCTATATTTTATTATTATCTTTCAGTATGTTATGTTAGTCACCATACAGTACATCATTAGTTTTTGATGTAGTGTTCCATGATTCATTGTTTGTGTATAACACCCAGTGCTCCATGCAGTATGTGCCCCCCTTAATACCCACGACCAGGCTCACCCATCCCTCTCCCCCCCTCTCCTCTAAAACCCTCAGTCTGATTCCCGGAGTCCATATTCGCTCATGTTTTTGTCTCTCTCTCCAATTTCCCCCTCCTCATTTTTCCATTCCTTCTCCTAATGTCCTCCATGCTATTCCTTATGTTCCACAAGTAAGGAAAACCATATGAAAATTGACTTTCTCTGCTTGACTTATTTCACTCAGCATAATCTCCTCCAGTTCCATCCATGTTGATGCAAAAGTTGGGTACTCATCCTTTCTGATGGCTGAGTAATATTCCATTGTATATGTGGACCACATCTTCTTTGTCCATCATCTGTTGAAGGGAATCGCGACTCTTTCCACAGTTTGGCTATTGTGGACATTGCTGCTATGAACATTGGGGTGCATATGGCCTTTCTTTTCACTACATCTGTGTCTTTGGGGTAAATACCCAGCAGTGCAATTGCTGGGTCATAGGGTAGCTCTATTTTAGTTTATTTTATGACCATCCACACTGCTTTCCAAAGTGGCCGCACCAACTTGCCTTCCCACCAACAGTGTAAGAGGGTTCCCCTTTCTCCAAAACCTCTCCAACATTTGTTGTTTCTTGCCTTGTTAATTTCTGCCATTACAACTGATGTAAGATGGTATCACATGTGGGTTTGACTTGAGTTTTGCTGATGGCTGATGATGATGAACATTTTCTCATGTGTCTGTTAGCCATCTCTATGTCTTCATTGGAGAAGTGTCTCTTCATGTCTTTTGCTCATTTTCTGACTTGGTTATTTGTTTTTTGGGTGTTGAGTTTGAGAAGTTCTTTATAGATCTTGGATATCAGCCCTTTGTCTGTAGTGTCATTTGCAAGTATCTTCTCCCATTCTGTGGGTTGCCTCTTTGTTTTGTTGACCTTTTCCTTTGCTGTGCAGAAGCTTTTTATCTTGTTGAAGTCCCAAAAGTTCATTTTTTTTTAAAGAGAGAGATCACAAGTAGGCAGAGAGGCAGGCAGAGAGAAAGGGGGAAACAAGCTCCCTGCTGAGAAGAGAGCCCGATGCAGGGCTCGATCCCAGGACCCCGAGACCATGACCTGAGCCGAAGGCAGAGGCTTAGCCCACTGAGCCACCCAGGCATCCCCTAAAATTTCACTTTTGCTTTTGTTTCCCTTGCCTTTGGTATGTGTCTTGAAAGAAGTTTCTGTGGCCGATGTAGAAGAGGTTCCTGCCTGTGTTCTCCTCTAGGATTTTGATGGATTCCTGTCTCACATTGAGGTTTTTCATCCATTTTGATTTTATCTTTGTGTGTGGTGTAAGAGAATGGTTGAGTTTCATTCTTCTGTATGTGGCTGTCCAGTTTTCCCAGCACCATTTACGGAAGAGACTGTCTTTTTTTCCACTGGATATTTTTTTCCTGCTTTGTTGAAGATTATTTGACCATAGAGTTGAGGGTCCATATCTGGGCTCTCTACTCTGTTTCATTGGTCTGTGTCTGTTTTTGTGCCAGTACCATGCTGTCTTGTTGATCACAACTTTGTAATATAACTTGAAATCAGGCAACATGTTGCCCCCAGCTTTGTTTTTCTATTTCAACATTTCCTTGGCGATTCAGGGTCTTCTCTAGTTCCATACAAATTTTAGGATTGTTTGTCCCAGCACTTTGAAAAATGCCTTTGGTATTTTGATCAGGATCGTGTTGAAAGTATAGATTGCTTTGGGCAGCATAGACATTTTAACAATGTTTATTCTTCTGATCCATAAGCATGGAATTTTTTTCCATTCTTTTTTTTTAAATTAAGATATAATGCATTATTTGTTTCAGGGTTACAGGTCTGTGATTCATCAGTCTTACACAATTCATAACACTCACCGTAGCACATACCTTCCCCAATGTCCATCACCCCGCCACCCCATCCCTCCCAATCCCCTCCACTGCAGCAACCCTCAGTTTGTTTCCTGAGACCAAGAGTCTCTCAAGATTTGTCTCCCACTCTGGTTTTGTGTTGTTTCATTTTTACCTCCCTTCCCCTATGATCCTCTGTCTTGTTTCTCAAATTCCCCAAATCAGTGAAATCATATGATAATTCTCCCTTTCTGATAGACTTATTTCACTTAGCATAATACCCTCTAGTTCCATCCACGTTGTTGTAAATGACAAGGTTTCAGGTTTTTGGTGGCTGCATAATATTCCAATATAATATATATATAGATATAGATCTATATCTCTATCTATCTATTTATGTAGATAGATAGATAGATAGATAGATAGACAGATAGACAGACATATATGTCTCACATCTTCTTTATCCATTCATCTGTTGATTGACATCTAGGCTTTTTGCATAGTTTGTCTATTATGGACATTGTTGCTATTAAACATTGGGGTGTACATACCCCTTCAGATGACAACATTTGTATCTTTGGAATAAATACCCAGTAGTGCAACTGCTGGGTCATAGGGTAGCTCTTGTTTCAATTTTTTGAGGAACTTCCATACTGTTTTGCAGAGTGGCTGCACCAGCTTGCATTCTCACCAACAGTGTTGGATGGTTCCCCTTTCTCCACATCCTCGTCAACCCCTGTCATTTCCTGACTTGTTAATTTTAGTCATTCTCACTGGTGTGAGGTGGTATCTCACTGAGGTTTTGGTTTGTATTTCCCTGATGCCAAATAATGTGGAGCACTTTTTCATGTGTCTGTTGGCCATCTGGATGTCTTCTTTGCTGAAATGTCTGTTCACGTCTTCTGCCCATTTCTTGACTGGATTATTTGTTGTTTGGGTGTTGAGTTTGATAAGTTCTTTCTAGATTTTGGGTACTAGTCCTTCATCTGATATGTCATTTGCAAATATCTTCTCCCATTCTGTCAGTCGTGTTTTGCTTTTGTTGACTGTTTCCTTTGTTGTGCAAAAGCTTTTGATCTTGATGAAGTCCCAATAGTCCATTTTGTCCTACTTCCCTTGTTTTTGGCGTTTCTAGGAAGAGAAGTTGCTATGGCTGAGGTTAAAGAGGCTGCTGTCTGTGTTCTCCTCAAAGATTTTGATGGATTCCTGTTTCATTCATTTTGAGTCTATTTTTGTGCATGGTATAAGGAAATGGTCCACTTTCATTCTTCTGCATGTGGTTGTCCAAATTTCCAAACAGCATTTGTTGAAGAAACTGTCTTTTTTCCATTGGGCAGTTTTTCCTGCTTTGTCAAAAAAAAATGTGTTGACCATAGAGTTAAGAGTCCATTTATGGGCTCTCTATTCTGTTCCATTGATCTATGTGTCTGTTTTTGTGTCAGTACCATACTGTCTTGATGATTACAGCTTTGTAATAGAGCTTGAAGTCCTGAATTGTGATGCCACCAGTTTTGCTTTTCTTTTTTAATATTCCTCAGGCTATTTGGGGTCTTTTCTGGTTCCATATAAATTTTAGGACTATTTGTTCCATTTCTTTGAAAACCGTTGATGGTATTTTGATAGGGATTGCATTAAATGTGTAGATTGCTTGAGGTAGCATTAACATTTTCACAATATTTTTTCTTCCAATCCATGAGCATGGAACGTTTTTCCATTTCTTTGTGTCTTCCTCAATTTCTTTCATGAGTATTCTATAGTTTTCTGAGTACAGATTCGTTGCCTCTTTGGTTAGTTTTATTTCTAGGTATCTTATCTTATGGCTTTGGGTGCAATTGTAAATGGGATTGACTCCTTAATTTTGCTTCCTTCTCATCTTGTTGTTGGTGTATAGAAACGCAACTGATTTCTGTGCATTGATTTTATATCCTGACACTTTACTGAATTCCTGTATGAGTTCTAGCAGTTTTGGAGTGGAGTCTTTTGGGTTTTCCACATAAAGTATCATATCATCTGCAAAGAGTGAGAGTTTGACTTCTTCTTTGCTGATGCAGATGCCTTTTGTTTCTTTTTGTTGTCTGATCATGAACATGGAATATTTTTCTAGCTTTTTGTGTCTTCTTCAATTTCTTTCATGAGTGTTCTGTAGTTCCTAGAGTATAGATCCTTTACCTCTTTAGTTAGGTTTATTCCAAGGTATCTTATGTTTTTTGGTGCTGTTGTAAATGGAATCGATTCTCTAATTTCTCTTCCTACAGTTTCATTGCTAGTGTGTAAGAAAGCAACTGATTTCTGTGTATTGATTTTGTATCCTGCCACATCACTGAATTGCTGTATGATTTCTAGTAATTTAGGGGTGGATTTTTTTTCATTGTTCCACATAAAGTATCATGTCATCTGCAAAGAGAGTTTGACTTCTTCTTTACCAATCTGAACACACCTGGAAAGGCACTCTGACTTAATAAAAGGGAAAAGAAATTCACCATGGAAGTCCAAGGAATTATCTTAACAGCCAAGCTGTCTAATGTGTAGTAACCGTGATGGTTATTAACTCTTTTGTTTTTATAATTATTACCTTTGCTGTTTTTATTAAATGATCACAACCTAGCCCATGGCAAAATGCTTCTGAAGCATGGTTTCCACCCAAAGAGATTCTGTGAGTCACCCCAGGGAGTTAGTTTTATTTGTTGGTTTTTTGTTTTTTGTTTTTTTGCATGCCAAGAGACCTTGGCCTAATATGAACCACCATGGGTTGACATAGTTCAACATATGTCTTTTTCCTCTTGTAAGTTGTACTGGTTAGGAACGTGGGCTCTGAAGGTAGACTAGGTCTAAACCCTAGTTCTGCCACCTACAAACTGTGTAAGTGTGAATACCTTACTTCTCCTTACAGTCACTGGATTAGCTCCTGTCTTCCCATTTGACTTCATCTCCTGCCATCTGCACTGTGTCTGCCAAGCTCCAGCCCCCTGTGGTTTTTATCTGCGCCTGGAACAACTGGTACTCACACACAATGCTCATGTATACATAGAAAGGCCTGCCTGGACCTGGATTTTTCCATGAATTTTTTCCAATTCTTCTTTAATTTCCTGGTTTACCCAGTCATTCTTTAGTAGAATGCTCTTTAGCCTCCATGTATTTGAGTTCTTTCCAACTTTCCTCTTGTGGTTGAGTTCTAGCTTCAGAGCATTGTGGTCTGAAAATATATAGAGAATGATCCCAAACTTTTGGTACTGGTTGAGACCTGATTTGTGACTCAGGATGTGATCCATTCTGGAGAATGTTCCACATGCACTAGAGAAGATTGTGTATTCTGATGCTTTGGGATGGGAAGTTCTGAATATATCTGTGATGTCCATCTGGTCCAGTGTGTCATTTAAGGCCTTTATTTCCTTGTGGATATTTTGCTTGGATGATCTGTCCATTTCAGTGAGGGGGGTGCTAAAGTCCCCTACTATTATTGTATTATTGTTGATGTGTTTCTTTGATTTTATTATTATTTGGGTTATATAGTTGGCTGCTTCATGTTAGGGGCATAGATATTTAAAATTGTTAGACATTCTTGATGGACAGACCCTTTGAGTATGATATAGTGTCCTTCCTCATCTCTTATTATAGTCTTTGGCTTAAAATCTAATTTATCTGATATAAGGATTGCCTCTCCAGCTTTCTTTTGATGTCCATTAGCATGGTGCATTGTTTTCCACCCCCTCACTTTAAATCCAGTGGTGTCTTTGGGTCTAAAATGAGTTTCTTGTAGACAGCATATTGATGGGATTTTTTAAAATCCATTCTGATACCCTGTGTCTTTTGATTGGGGTATTTAGCCCATTTACATTCAGGGTAACTATCAAAAGATATGAATTTAGTGTCATTGTATTGCCTGTAAGGTGACTGCTACTGTATTTAGTCTCTGGTCCTTTCTGGTCTACTACTCTTAGGCTCTTTCTTCACTTAGAGGACCCCTTTCAATATTTCCTGTAGGGCTGGTTTGGTGTTTACAAATTCTTTTAGTTTTTGTTCGTCCTGGAAGTTTTTTATCTCTCCTATTTTCAAAGATAGCCTAGCTGGATATAGTATTCTTGGCTGCATGTTTTTCCCATTGAGTGCTCTGAATATGTCATGCCAGTTCTTTCTGGCCTTCCAGGTCTCTGTGGATCAGCCTGCTGCCAATCTAATATTTTTACCATTGTATGTTACAGACTTCTTGTCCCGAGCTGCTCTCAGGATTTTCTCTTTGTCACTAAGACTTGTAAATTTTACTATTAGATGATGGGGTGTGGACCTATTTTTATTGATTTTGAGGGGGAGTCTCTGTGCCTCCTGGATTTTGATGCTTGTTCCCTTTGCCACACAAGGGAAATTCTCTACTGTAGTTTGCTCCAGTATACCTTCTGCCCCGCTCTCTCTTTCTTCTTCTTCTGGAATCCCAATTATTCTAATATTGTTTCGTCTTATGGTATCACTTATCTCTTGAATTCTCCCCTCGTGGTCCAGTAGTTGTTTGTCTCTCTTTTGCTCAGCTTCTTTATTCTCCATCATTTGGTCTTCTGTATCACTAAGTCTCTCTTCTGCCTCATTTATCCTAGCAGTAAGAGCCTCCGTTTTTGATTGCACCTCATTAATAGCTTTTTTGATTCCAGCTTGGTTAGATTTTAGTTTTTTCATTTCTCCAGAAAGGGCTTTTATTTCTCCAGAAAGGGTTTCTCTAATATCTTCCATGCCTTTTTCAAGCCCAACTAGTACCTTGAGAATCATCATTCTGAACTCTTGATCTGACATATTACTAATGTCTGTACTGATTAGGTCCCTGGTCTCTGGTACTGCCTCCTGTTCTTTTTTTTTTTTTTTTGTGGTGAGTTTTTCTGCATTGTCATTTTATCCAGATAAGAATATATGAACGAGAGAATAAAATACTAAAAGTATGGCAAAGACCCCAGAGAAATGTATGCTAACTAAATCAGAAGAGACCCCAAATGGGGGGGGAGAAGAAAGGTGGTAAAAAGAAATTTTTAAAAAATTAAAAACATTTGGAAAAAATATATATATAGTGGACTGGTGAATAGAACAGGGCACCCACTTGATTTTGGGTGTATTTTGGTTTCTTAGAAGAAACCTCCTCCTAAATTTTAAAGAAAGAAAGAAAGAAATATATATATATATATATATATATATATACACACACACACACACACACACACAAATAAGGGTAAAGACAATGAAAGCATGGCATATGACTGTAAAGATAAAAATTTAAAAAATTCTAAAAAAGGAATTGATAAGATAAGTTGGTTGGAAAAAGAAAGAAAAAGAAAGTGGAGAGAATTTGCTCAGGCTGGAGACTAGAACAAAGCACTGTGCTAGATTTAGGGTATTATTTTGATCTATTAGAAGAAATTGTATCCCAAAATTTTTTAGAAGAAAAAACCCTACATGTATACAAAAAATAAAGTTAGATACAATGAAGGATAAAATATGACCATAATAATGAAGGTATAAAAAGTTTTTTTTAGAAAGGTATTATTAAGATGAACTATTTAAAAAACGTTAAAAGAAGAAAGAAGAAAAGTTAAAAAAAATCGAATAAGAAAAAAAGTAAAATAAAAAAATTAATTAACTTTGCAAGACTAAAGAATCATGGGGAGAAAGCCATGAATTCCATGCTCTGCTTTCCCCTTCTCTGGAATTCTGCTATTCTCTTTGATCAGTGATCTTGGTTTTGGCTGGATGTTCTTGCTGATCTTCTGGGGGGAGGGGCCTGTTGTAGTGATTCTCAAGTGTCTTTGCCCCAGGCGGAATTGCTCCACACTTGGCAGGGGCCGGGCTAAGTAATCTGCTCGGGTTCGCTCTCGGGAGTTTTTGTTCCCTGAACCATTTCTGTAGAGCTCTGGAGGACGGTAATGAAAATGGCAGCCTCCCAATCTCTGGCCCGGAGGAGCCGAGAGCTTGGGGCCCCATTCCTCAGTGCACTCTAGGAGAAAAGCGGTCAATCACTCCCATCTCCCTGGTCTCCTGCTGCGCTCTGAGCTCACCCGGCCTGTGACTGAGCGTTTCTGTCTCTGGCACACAGCCCCGTTTGGAGTCTCCAAACCCAGCAGATTCCTGCCACGGTGCTCTTCCAGTGGAGGAAGGTGGGTCTCCCCAGATCTGCCACTTGTGTGGTCCCTGGTCAAAGAGCAGTGGCCCGACTGTGCCATGGATCACAGTTTAAGGTAACCCCAAGCTGAGAGCTCACTCCTCAGCTCCGTCTCTATAGCCAGCTTCCCTGCTCTGATACCTGCAAGCTTTGCTACACTCAGACACCCCCAATCCTTCTGTGACCCTGTGGGGCCTGAGACCACACTGTCCCTGCGAGGGCTCCACCCCTGCTTAGCCTCTGGAGCAATGTCCCTCAGTGGAGGATATTTCTAAAAGTTCTGATTTTGGGCTCCATTGCTTCACCGCTTGCTGGGAGCTGGCCCTTCCCCCCGCGGTCCATCTACCCATTGCTTCGGATTCACTTCTCCACACCTCCTACCTTTCGATGTTCTGTTCGATGTTCTGTTTCTAGAATTGCTGCTCTTCTTCTCTTTGATCTCCTATTGGATTTGTAGGTGTACAGAATGGTTTGATAACTACCTAGCTGAACTCCTGCGACCTGATTTCATCTCAGTCTGCTACTCCTCTGCCCTCTTGACCTTACCCTGGGCCTGGCTTTTTCTTGCTGTTCAGGACTCAGCTCAAAGGCACTTCCTGAGAAAGACCTTCACTGGCAACCCCACTTATAGTCATCCATGACCAGTCATTTTATACTTAATTCATGTGTTCATTTTTCTTAAAGCACAAATCCCCATAGGGAATTTCCCCACTTCTTGATTTCTATGCTAATTGCCAGTGTTCCCAAACTGGAATGAAAGCTCCTGGGATCTTTCCTATCTTGTTCTCTGTGCTGTATCCCTTGTTTCTTGTTCGTTGCCTTATATATAAAGTACTGGATATAGATTACTTACAAGAAGGAATTGATACCTATGGGACACACTGGAGAAGACACAGGTATTTAGAACTGAATGGCAGGGTAAGTTGACAAGGAAATTAAACATCAAAGAATTCAAAATTTTAATGAGTGTTTGTTGTAAATCCACAGCAGTACATTTCAAACTTGGATGGGCATCAGAAAGAACTGTAGCTACCACTCAAAATGTAGACACTTCCCATTCCACCTCCCTGTTTTTGACGCAACAGACTTAAGGTGGGCCGAGGAATCTGGTGATTTAACACTCTCTGGTGATTAATGAAGTGGTCTGAGAGCCACACTTGGAGAAATTCTGACCTAAAGTGCTGACATTTGTATAGCATCAGTGTGATGGCTACGATGCAGAGCTCTGCATATTTGGGGAGTGTCTGTTAATATAATTACTCAAAAGGACACCGGTCTTTCCCTCCCACCTATGACCACAGATTCCTTCCCTACATGGGATGACGCTTGAAGTCCACAATATGCCTGAGTGGTTGGAGCATTGGGTATTGTTATGATGTTGTATAGATGAGGCTGGTGGAAGGGTCATGACCTGTCTAATGTGCCCCAGTGATGGGACACTGATCTCCTCACTATTGCTCCAGCAACATGTATAGCACCCTGGACATCGCACCTGCATCTTCTCTATTGCTTCCTGTTTCTGGGGCTCGGAGTCCACACGCATCACTGCTGTTCCACTAGAAGCGAGAGGCAGGGGATCAGAGAGCACATGAAATAGAGAGGAAAGAGGAAGGGAGACCTCATGAAGGGCGCGGGAAAGGGGCAAGGGTGTGCTTGCCTGTCCCCACTCAGGTCACTGGAAGCTGTGCAGTGATACTCTGCCTCTTCCCCAGCTCCATGTCACAGCCCCCTTCCCTACACAGCAGTGACACTGAGGCTCTCACATCATGGAGATGGAGGCTCATCCCTATTTGCTATCCCATGTCCAAGTATTCTCTCTAGCAGTTATAGTAGGATGTTAGTATCAGAGGCATTACACTGACAGGATGGAGGAGCCAAACCTGGGAGGGGCAACTAATGCTAATATTTGCTGAGGGCTTTCTAGACACCACACATTGCAGGTTGTTATTTTTCAGACTTTATCACTTCAGATCCTCAAAGTAATCCTCTGAGGTGGCATCATTACTTCCTTTCCACACATGGAGAAATAGACAGGCTCCGAGATCAAAGTACATATTCAAAGAAGCCCAGGCAGGTGTCGAATGGACACAGAGGCCAACTTGAAGAGCTAACTCTGCCTACTTCGAGCATCCAAATAAATAATTAGAGTAACAGATGCTAATGCTTTGGGACAAATATGAATCTATAGGTCATACTGACATAAGTACTTGAACAAACACACAATTCAATAAGCTTTAGAGGAGAAGAGAAGGTCTACCATACAGCCAGACACCAATGAATAAATCTAGAAGGAATGACACAATTAGAAAAGCAACATTTGACCACAATCGTAGTAACAAGTGATTCAGGCAAGAGACCTGAATGGAAACTCAGTCAGCACCAACTCCCACAGCAGGCACAGTCACCATGGCAGCTATGACCGCTCAGGAGCACTGGAAAAACAATAAGCCACCAACACTCTGTTTTCATTCCTAATATGTACTAGGATCTGTATAATACAGACATGATGTGCCATGATTAGCCCCACCTATTTCTCAAAATAGATACTCTTAGCAGTTTTACTGACGGACACATACATATATGCAAAACAAAAACAAAAACAAAAACCAACAAACTATACTTACAAATGTGCATACAAACCCAAATACGTACATGCTCTGTCTCACTGTCTTTTTCACTATCTAAGTTCCCGGGAATTCACTGAAGTAGATTTACAGAGGGGTAATGAAGAAAACATCCATAATTCAACACACTCAATTCTAATCACACCTCTCAAGTGGAAAGTGCCATAACTGCTTTCTTTTAGTGACTGATTTTTCTGTAGATGACCTAAAGATAGTCTCTGGGACCCTCTTCCATATTCTTGGGTTGGAAAGTTCAGTATTATTTAGATGAAAAATCCCCACACTCATCTATAGATTCAATACAATCCAAATCAAAATCCTACTGGACTTTATCAGTATTTTTTTTTAAATTAACAGCTGAATCTAAAGTTCATGCACAAATGGCAAAAAGACCTAGGCTATAAAGACAAATAGAAACAGTAATCCATATGATCACACCATATACAAAAGTCTACTGAAAATGGATTATAGACTTCAATATAAGACCTAAAGCTATCAAAACATAGTAGAGAAAACAGAAGAGGAAAACATGGGACAAAATCCTTGTGAACCTGGCTTAGGTGAAGATTTATTAGATGCCACACCAAAACCATAATACATAGAGGAACAAACTGATAAATTGGACTGTCTCACAATGAAAAAGAAAAACACAAAACAGCAACACCAACAAAAAAGTCTACTCTTTCAAAGACACTGTTGGGAGGACGAAGAGACAAGCCACTGACTGGGAGAAAAATATTTGCAAATCATTTATCTGATAAAGGACCTATATCCAAAATATGGAAAATCTCTCAAAAGTCAGTAACAGATACTCCAATAAATAAATGGGCAAGCAATTTGAAAAAACACTTCATCCAAGAAATTATACAAATGGCAAATAGGCACATGAAAAGATGATCAACATCATTAGTTAATAAGGAAGTGTAAATTAAAACTATAGTTAACTATTACCACACCCCTGTGAGAATGGCCAACATTAAAAATACTGACCATACTAAGCATTGTGGAGGATGGAACCTTCCTACCCTGCTGGTGGGAATGAAAAATGATACAACTGCTTTGGAAATAGTTTGGTAGTTCCTTACGTTGTTCATCTTACATCTACCATATGATCTGGCCATTGAGCCCCTAAATATTAACAGAAATACTTAGAAAGAAAGCATGTGTCCATGTAAAGATTTGTACACAAATGTTCATACCAGTTTTACTGGTTAGAGCTTCAAGCGGAAAACAACCCACATGTCCATCACCAGGTAAATGGCTGAAACGAATTGTGATATATGCATATAATGGATCATCATTCAGCAGTAAAAAGGAACTATCCATACATGCAACAAGTGGATAGATCAACAAATAGTTAGGCCCATATGAAAGAAGCCAGAAAACAAGAGTAAGTTCTGTACAATTTTATTGACATTAAGTTATAAAAGAAAGATATTGATGGTGACAGAAGTTCAGTGGTTGCCTGGGAACAGGGAGAGGTCCAGGGGAGGGAGTTGGAGGCCAGAGAAGGGTGGGCGAGGAGATTATAAAAGGGCACAGGGAAGCTTTTTGGGGGTGATGGATATGTTCATTATCTCGACTGCAGTATTGGTTTCACGATGTATACCTATGTCAGAACTTATTAAAACATGTACTTCAAATGCATGCTGTGCGTCATATGTCAATCATATGGTCAATAAAGCATTTGGATTATATTTGAATTTTTCCAAGTCTTTAATGCAGTTAAATTAACCAGGAGAGTGAGTCCCATTAATATGTTCTCGTCGTATTAACATGTCCACACTATGTCTTACCAAATCGGTCTGCACCACATATGACCAAAACAGAAATCACCATTTGGAATGGGGTATACAGAAATATTTAGTGAAAGTTGATGCACATGTTCTTCTGAAGTACAGAACTAAACATGGTCATTTCTTGGAAAATAATCATGATATTTTAGAATACCTGGTTATTTTAGGGAACATGGCTGAGTATCATTATAGTAGGGCAAGCTCTAGAGTAGTTATTATTTTTGAAAATACTGGATGCTTGTAACTGACATTTTTAAGTAACACTTGGAAACTCTGGCATTTAAAATGTTTCATTATGCAATGGATATAAACGTGGTGAGCAGGGAAGAATCCATGTTACAATCACAACTTGCTAGAAAAACAATCTATCCAAATGCTTATTTCAAGACCTATCTGAGAGATACATGGGAATCACTGGTTATCATTTGTACATCCAGCAAAATATATGTAAATTTATTGCAAATGCATATTAAACACTTTCTTTCCTCAAGCTATAGAACTCGTTGCTTTTGTACAAACAGGGCATTTCTACGATGGGCATCAAGGCTACTGCATAGCCTGTAGCTGCTGATGGAAAGAAATTCCACCTGCTAAACCTCTTCTCCCATGAGGAGATCAAAGTAGCATCTCTACTTTCGGGCTAGCTTGTGAACCTCCCAGGAGCTATTGCACATCATGCTTTTATTCAGATCTACGAATTCGCTTGAGCCAGGTGTTGGATCCCGCCAGGGATGTGAAGTGTGGGGGTCTCCTGAGGACTGCTGCCCTTGAATCTGGAGCAGATGGTTCTGCAGCCATCAGCACACTGATCCTCAGAACCCACCTCCTTGGGGCACCTGATATAAGCGTGGCTACCAGCAGGAAGAGCTGCTCAGGGAGCAACAGATCCAGCAATCACTATGCTTTACTGGTGTAAGTAACTACATGCCCAGCACCATGCTAGGCACTAGGTTATTGACCATGACACTGATTCAGTTGGGTCCTGATCATGGTAACCTCATGTAATAATGGACTTCTCACAGGACCTTTTACTTCTCCTTTCTTTCTTCCTCCTTCCTCCAACAACAAAGCTGAAAACAGTAACAAGTGGCCTGAATTCATACAGGCATTCATGATTCTGCAGTAAGCACAGGGCAATGGGCTTGCTCATGTGTATCACTGACTGTTCTCGTCCACCCTGTGGGTGAAGCATTCTCATCCCCATTGTACAGAGGAGGAAGCTGGGGCTCAGAGAGGGTTGTTAGCTGTAATACCTCTAGTGCCCCCTGCCTTTAGAAGGAAAGCAGCTCCAGGGCCCCCCTGGGGTAGGACCTACACTCACTGGAGTCAGTGGGGGACCCCAATGGCTTTACCTACAAGACAGCCAAGTCACCAAGCCCCAAAGAGGAAAAGAGGCGACTTGGACCTGGATACCTTTGTCTTCCCACAACCCAGGGCAGTTCAGCCCCCGCCACAGGACCCATGCTCTCAACTGAGTCCCAAACACCTGAAGGGTGGGACCTGCTCTTCTGGAAAGGCTCTGTCTGCCTCTATGGAAAAGTCGTCAGGAGTCACCTCATTGAGGATGGGTTTCTATGGCAACCGCGATGCCAGCTGGTCCTTTACAGCGGGGTGGGGGTGGGGAGAGAAATGCATTCACAGTCTTCCTTAGCCCTCTCATCCCACCTCCCTCCAACCTTTCTCTTGAAAACACCATAGGTCTTCAGGCCACCACGTGAGAAAGCATGGTAATTAGAGGCTTTAGCCTGGGACCTGGGCAATTGTTGGAAATCTGCACGGATTGATGGAACAAAGGATGTCACTGCCTTCAGAAATTTTGTTTACAATAAGACAGGAGGGGAGTATTATAAGTACACAGAGACCCAGGCAGGTGCCCCAGGGGTTTTTGGAGATGAGCTAGCCCTCTGGGGGTGAGCATGTGAAATCAAGTCCATGTTAAGCAGTTTCTGTGGCAGAAAACCAAGAGATTGTTTATAATCACCTGATTGAATGATCTAGGAACACAGAAAATGTCATTTAAAGAAACATTCAGAGGTGCTTCAGGGCAGCAGCCCTAGAATAATCCAATCATTTAATAGGCAGAAACATATTTTTTGAACCACACAACAGTTTCTGTTGTGGAAATTCTTATCCTGCATTCCTGATATTTTTTTCCATGTGGAGGGACATCCATGATCAAAGAAGTTCTACGTTCTCTATAATCCACTTCTTCTCTGTTGTGGGAATCACTTACCTCATTTGTGACCATGGAGTGGGAAACACACAACCCAGGCCCTTTCCCTTCAAAATTCTTGTGGCAAGCTGTCTTTATAGAGCACAGGTTTGCTCTGCTCTCAGGGGGTGGCTAATAGAACCACAGTGCTTCTTCTGTTTTCTGTGTCTTGCTGACTCCTCAGCTATACCTATGGTCTGTTTCAAAATGCTTTTGTCTTAACCAAGAAACAGACTCTTAACTATAGGGAACAAACTGATGACTACCCGAGGGGAGGTGGGCGGGGGGGATGGGTGAGATAGGTGGTGGGGATTAAGGAGTGCATTTGTCAGGGATGCTCACTGCGTGACCTACAGAATTGTTGAATTGCTATAGTGCACACCTGAAGCTAATATAACACTGTAGGTTTACTATACTGGAATTAAAATAGAAATTTAAAAAGAGGTTTAAAAGATTCTTTTGCCTTTAAGGGTCTCCCAAAGCACACTTCTTCTCCCCATCTGAGCTCTGAACCAACTAAGAACTAGGACAAGAGTGAAAAGAACAATATATTGACTCTATTGCTTATAAAGGAGATACTGCAGAATGTGGCTTAGATAGGTTGGTAATTGGGCTTCCTTTTCATGAACCATAGGGGTTACATGGACTTGGCCACCTATCTCCTATACGCAGCACTGCACGAGATAGTTACAAAGGCCAAGTGATGAGGGAGCAGAAGGCTAGCTGACGACAAAGCAAAAGGCTGACACCTTGCAATCTCCCCCTCACCCCAGCAATAGGCTGACACCTCGCAATCTCCCCCTCACCTCCACCACTCCTGGGTGGGACAAATGTGACATTGTTTAGGAATCTCCCAACTATCTTGATGTTAATGGCTTGCTAAAAGGGAAAGACAACCTTGATCAAGCCAAGCCGCAAGACCTCCGGTATCCCGGCACCATGTAGGCCCTCTTTAGCATATGAAAGCTCCGTTGAAACCCCCCTTTCCCTCACCTTCCCCCAACTGCCGTGGTACATAACCTGCCATCCCTCACAACCCAGGGCAGGAGCTCTCCCTGCCCACAGGTCCTGTCCCCGTGCTTTAATAAACCACCATTTTGCACCAAAGATGTCTCAAGATTCTTTCTTGGTCATCGGCTCTGGACCTCACCCCACCGAACCTCACCTGTGTTCTAGAACTTCATCACAAGGACTGCAATGCAGAGCTCCCTGCTCTCTGGTGAAGGAGCCCTGTCTATATGTGCTTGAAAAAAGTACCTTCCTTGCCGAAGGTTATCCCTGTGGCAGGAGACTGACTGTATCAGGAAACGATCCTTGAGAATCACATTTCAAAGTGAATAAATACCCCTTGTTCTGATTGCATACTCACTGGGCAACGTCCTGAAGATGTGGCATTCCATGTGGTCCATGGAGCCAATTTTAGCAACAGCCTCTCGGTTCCTCAACACAGGAGATTGCAGTGGAAACTCCCTTTTCCGAAGGGGGATTGGGAATAGGTTCAAAATTCCAAGAGTAGGGTGAAAATTCATATATCATGAAAATCTCCTCTGGGAATCCCCTCAAGAAGGAATTGAAGAGATGTTCAGGAAATGATACCCACACGTAAACCCACCTGCACACTGTAGCCAAAACTAAATCAAAGTTCTACCAAGCCTTCAATGATCAGCAAATCCCTATCTTATCCAGTGATTACAGACCACAAAGAAAGCGGAACCCTACACCCAAAAACACATGTTTTGGATATCCATTTCTACTTAACAAAGTCCCTCAAACAATGGTCAATTACTAGCTCTCAGGAGTCAGTCAGTGTGTTGACTGTGCTCAACTGGGCATTTTTCTGCTTCAAGTGGTTTCTGTCACCTGGGGCTACAGTCATCTGGAGGCTCGGCTGAGGGGCCGTGCCATCCGAGAGAGCTCACTCACATGCATGAGTGGTGCTGCTTGTTGCCAGAGGGCTCAGCTGGGGCTGTTCACCAGAGCACCTTGGTTGTCCTTTACAGAATTCTCCCTGTAGAGGGTTGCCAAATAAAATCAGGATAGACAGTTATATTTGAATTCCAGAGAAGTAACAGATGATTTTGGGTCCAAGTATGTCATGTGCAATGTGACCGCTTATCTGGAATTGAAATTCAACTTGGTGTCCTCTATTTTTATTTGTTAAATCAGGAAACGCCCAGGGGAAGAATCTGTGAGTTAAATGACAGTCAGAGATGATACTCCCAACAGGGCAGGTCTGGGGAAAATGAGATCAGCTAGGTGATAAGGACAATGCTGGTAATAGCTGGTGTTGGTGGCATAAAGGGGAAATGGACACTGGCATAGTCACTGGTGTCAAATGGGCACACCTATTTTCCGAGGCCCATATTATTATGGCTTAATAACTGGAATGGCCTTTGATACAGTCATCCTATTTCCACCAAGAAGGGAATTTCAGGTGAGACTTTAGAAAAATGATACCAGGGTGATTCTTATCTGCCATGTGCCTAAGGGTGCCCTGTCCAACGGGGCAGGTGACGCGCCTCATACATTACTTGCTCCAGAGAGGAAATATAGCTAATGCTTATGGAACAGATGGCATCGCCAAACCCACTGGAACATTCTTCATGTTAGTGGCCAGATTTAATCCTCAAGACAACCTTGGTAGTGAGGTATCACTGCCCTCTCTTCATGGATGTATGTGACTCCAAATCACATGCTCCTGAGTACAGAGATGGATGGTGAAGAAGTCACTCACCACCCTCACTTGGCCAGAGCCATGGATGGGACCTGGAAGACTGGGCACTATCAGTTGCTGGTGACAGATCTTTAGAAAATGTATCAGGGTGCATACTGCTGAGGTGGTTAATCTCCAGTTTGGCTGTGTTTGCCCTCCCTGCAGCAGAAAGCAAGGCTTGGTGCCCCTTTCCCTTACCTCCAGGGAGGACTGGGTCAGGGCTGAGAGCAGAAGCTCCCTGAAGCCTGTGTTTCTTCCATCCTTTGTAAAGAAGTTGTGGTATCTATCTATCTATATCTACATCATCTATATCCATATCATATCTCAGCCTTAAGAAAAGGATGAGATCTTGCCATTTGTGACAAAGTGGATGGACCCAGAAGATAATTATGCTACGTGAAATAAGTCAGAGAATGTCAAATGCCATAGGATTTCACTTAACATGTGGAATCTTGTAAACAAACAAAATGTAGAAACAGACTCATAAATATAGAGAACAAACTGATGGTTGCCAGAATAGAGAGGGTAGGGGGATGGGCAAATGGGTGAAGGTGAGTGAGAGGCACATGCTTCCAGTTATGGAATGAATAAGTTACAGGGATGGAAGGTACAACATAAAGAATATAGTCAATGATACTGTAATAGCATCGTATGGTGACAGATGGTAGCTATCTTTGTGGTCAGCATAGCATAAGGTATAGACTTGTGAATCACTGTGTTGTACACATGAAACTAATGTAACATCGTGTGTCATCTATACTTCAATAAAAAGAAAAGAGGGAAGTCCTGCTCACCACCACCTCCACCCTGCCAAAGAAAACTTAAACTTACAGTAAGCAATGGACTGTCTGTACCTGTTATGGTGGGGAGGGTTTCTAAGGACACAGGAAAAGAGAGGAAGGGAGATTTCTCCAACTCAGAAATGAGGTCAGAGATCTACGTGTCCCTCCAAGAGTAGGGACCTAGCACTGCTCCATATTAATGCTTGTGGTGGTTCCATAGATGGTCCATTGAGGCTGGGCAACCGGGGGTGAGACAGAGTTTTCTCTTTGTATCAAGGTGTCAGGGGGCCTGAAGACACTGAGTCAGCTGTATTGATGGTCAGCTCAGCCCCAAACAGTGCAAAGAGATGAATGATTATGACAGGCGCCTCCCCTGGCTGCATCTATATCCCACAAGTGGGACTGATTTGTCAAAGTGCATGAACACTAAACATTTTTAGTGCTTAATGTCTAGCTAAACTTTACAATCTTCTTGTTAGAATGTAGCCCAAACAATTACAAGACAAAAGCATCTGTTTCTGGAGATCTGAGTGCATAGTGAGCATTATTTTTTCATGGTGTTTGCCAATCTGATGTCCTGGTAATAGAATGTTAGATTATTTTTCATTTCTCCTTATTATATTTCCCTATAATATATCATGTTTAATATTTGTGTTTCATAATATATTCTGAATTCCAGAGTTTGCAAAACAAAAACAAAAACAAACACAAACACAAACCCAAAAACAAACACAAAAAACCCCAAGGCCTGATGATTGATTTTGTGTTTATGCTGCATCCTCCTTAAGTGGAAAGTGTGGGGCTCTGAGAGCTCCCTACTCTGCTGGGGGAGGCCTAATTGCAGAGACATTGGCAACATCTATCTATGAGAGGAGAAAGTGAGGTCCTTTTCACCTACTGCACTCTTGAGCATGACCCATAAAGCCAGACAGAAGACAAGTTCAGACTCAGCACAATGGAAAATCCATCTTCCAGAGTCATCTAGGCAGGAACAGGAATGCGATTGTACCACACCCCAAAGGGGGAAATTCCTTCCTCCTCTTTATCTGCACTCTCTCTTCATTTGGGGGCTCAATGGTAAACTGTTTTTCCATTACTGATCTAGAAGATAAACAAACAGGACAGGACAAGGAATTAAAGGACATGGTTTGATGATCCTCTTTTCTCACCCCCAATCCCTCAGCAAAGCCATCCTGCAACACAGAAATGGCCCCAAAACTTCATTCATTATGAGAGTAGGGGCTACTTCTTACTGCCACGTTTCCACGTGGTCTCTGTGACAGTTATGCTGTTTGGTTTTAGGTAACAGTGGTCACTCTCTGGGAAGGAGTGGTTAAAATGGGCCAGGACTCACATTTCTTGAGGTCTTCCTATGTGCTGTGTACTCTGTACTGGGTTTCCCATTTACCCCTCCCTACAGTTCTGTAAATAAGGCATCGTGGGTCCCCTCTTACAGATGACCAAGGGTAGGCGAATGGAGCCTAAGCAAATAGTCCCTTACCACACAC
This sequence comes from Lontra canadensis, assembly GCF_010015895.1. NCBI lineage: Eukaryota > Metazoa > Chordata > Mammalia > Carnivora > Mustelidae > Lontra > Lontra canadensis. The sequence continues at coordinate 482,616 of NW_022631232.1, forward strand.
CACATAATGGGCAGGGATGGCATTCCACCTTTTCATGCACTCATACAATTTTCATGCATTATCAGTAGGGGTGATATCACCCCAAAGGGGCCAAAATTCACTCTTGAGAGTAGGAGAGGAAGAGTAGACATTACAATGGTTTGTGGCTCTCCAAAAGTCCGCATTACATAAACAGATATACACTACATCTGTCAGCTAAAATTTCATGTCCTGGGTAGTAAGGTGTTGCCAAAAAAAGGGGGGGGTTAAAAGCCTCTTTACGGAGGTCATCATGAAAGAAAGTTGAGAAACATTGCCTATATCCAGCAATCTCTTGTGTAGATGATGGGCCACTAGGGCTTAGGGACTCATCATTATACACCATCCCATGGACACTCACTCAACAAACCCTCTTGGTGATAATAATGATGGTGATGATAGTGATCATGATCGTGATGAGGTAGTGATGATGATGAGGTCAATGATGGCAGAAATGAAATCCTGCCCCTGCAGTGAAGGTACCTAGGTTTGGGGACCTCGTGAATTGATTATTTTTTTTTTTAAGCTGGCAGACGGGAGCTCAGTCAGAACAGGTGATTCTTCTGGGACAGATAATCCGGAGGGTAGGACGTTAATGTTCAACAAGGTTATGTATGCAAGTGTTACTCTAAATCGTATCACCTTTAATTTTCACATTTATTTGAGTTGCCTATTACTAAGTTTATAGTTCATAGAACTATGGTGTAGGAAGTTAGGAGAAGCTGGGTAAATTGAAGGAAACTGCTTTGTTAACGGCCTGCTCAGTAATGTAACTTGCACTTTGCTAGAGCTTTCCCCCATTGTGTCCGGAAGCCACCAAGGACTCTGAATGTTCTAACCTCTTTTAAGTGCTCATATTTCATGCTGTCCAGGGTGTCACCTATTTCTTTTACATAGTGAAATGTGTTTGTTTTAAGTTATAATGTCGAAAAATTTTAGACAGTTTATGGCAAAATAATCGTGAAAGCCTGTTTGACGAGGGCTAGAGTAAACACTTGCAAATGTTGTGAGGTTAACTCTTGTGATATTGAAGCAAGCATTCCCAGTAACCAGTAGGGAGAAATGGTCTAATGGTGATGTGGCCTCCTATGTTCACTTCCTTGTGTAACCCGTCCTGTTGTGTGTGGGCTGGAGTTGGTGACTTGCTTCTAACAACTAGAATATATGAGAAGACATGGAGTATCAATTCTGAGCTTAGGTTACAAAGAGGCTGTGGTCACTTCCTTGTTGGTCTCATGCTTATTGTGTGAGAAGCCAGGTGCCATGTTGTGAGCTACTCCTGAAACAAAGAACCTATGTCTCTGGCAAGACCCAGTGAGGCCCTGAAGACTGCCAACAGCCATATGAATGAGCTTGGAAGTAGAACCTCCCTGTGTTGGCCCTTGAGATGGCTGTAGTCCTTGCTTATCGCTTGATTGCAGCCTCGTGAGATGCCCTGAGCCAGGACCTTCCATCTAAGCTGCTCCCTGACACCTGATCCAAAGAAATGGTGTGATATTATGTGTTTATTTTTGTAAGCATCTAAATTTTGGAGTAATTTATTATGCAGCAGTAGATAACTAATATGAATATGCAGAGAGAATTCATCTGAAGAGACGTATGCTTGTCTTAGAAACATATGAAAACACAGTAGCTGATAAAATACACATGAAAACATGAAGAGATGCTCTTCTCAATGCCAAAAGGCAAGCTACAGAGTACGAATTATGTGATTCCAGTATCACCAAACTGTGGAAAGAACCAAGATGCCCTTCAACAGATGAATGGATAAGGAAGATGTGGTCCATATACACTATGGAGTAGTATGCCTCCATCAGAAAGGATGAATACCCAACTTTTGTAGCAACATGGACGGGACTGGAAGAGATTATGCTGAGTGAAATAAGTTAAGCAGAGAGAGTCAATTATCGTATGGTTTCGCTTATTTGTGGAGCATAACAAATAACATGGAGGACATGGGGAGATGGAGAGGAGAAGGGAGTTGAGGGAAATTGGAAGGGGAGGTGAACCATGAGAGACTATGGACCCTGAAAAACAACCTGAGGGTTTTGAAGGGGCAGGGGCGTGGGAGGTTGGGGGAGCCAGGTGGTGGGTATTAAGGAGGGCACATATTGCATGGAGCACTGGGTGTGGTGCAAAAACAATGAATACTGTTACGCTGAAAAGAAATTAAAAAAAATTAAAAAAATTAAAAGAAAAAAGGGATCTATGCATGAGTAAGTATTTCTGTGTATCTGTGATTGTGACCATAGTTTGCCTACAGAGAAACACTTCTGGAGAACATGCAGCAGTCTGTTGATAGTACACAACTTTGGGTCAGGAGCCAGGAGTCAGGCAGGAGGTAGATTTAGAGTAGTATCATTTTACAAATGCACATTTCTATATTGCTTGAATTCCATAAACAAGAAAATTTATTAAGGTAAATATTTGAAGACACAAAATATTTTACAGATAAAGTACTCATGGTTTTATTGTCTCAGAAACATATTCAAAGACTATGATTCATAGAGAAAAGCAGCTGATTACAATTTTTTAAAAGATTTTACTTATTTATTTGACAGACAGAGATCATAAGCAGGCAGAGAGAGGAGAAGGCAAGCAGGCTCCCCGGTGAGTGGAGAGCCCGATGCGGGGCTCGATCCCAGGACCCCGAGATCATGACCTGAGCCAAAGGCAGAGGCCCAACCCACTGAGCCACCCAGGCGTCCCTGATTACAATTTTTGACCATGGATCTGTATATGTAGGTGTGTATCAGTGTGGTTTCTGGGGCTGAAATTTGGTAATATCTCTGTGTTGTTAATGTCTCAAGTTCAATCACCCTAAATATTCATGGGTTTTAGAGCCATGTGATTTGGATTCAAAATCCACAATGTGTCCCTTTTTAAGTGTGAGAGCTTAGGCAAAGTACTTAACCTCTCACTTTCTTATTTATTTCCTCTTTAAAAATAGCGTCAAAAAAGGTCGCATTGTAGTTTTACAAATAAATGTTACTTGGACCTAAACAAACGTTAATTTAGTTTAGTACTTTCATACGTTTATAGGTCACAGAGTGTTTTTGTAAGTACTAAGCTTATGATGCAGATGACTGTTCATTGCCATGGAGACATTCGGTCTGTGTTGCAAGTGGGGAAAGACAGGTTGTAAAGTTGTAAGTTAGTTAAAGTATTATTTTGGATGGAAATATTATGACTACGTGTACCTGCAGAGGAAAAGCGACAGAAAAGGCAAATGTCTGGAGAAATGTAATAGACATTTTTTTTTTCCTGTTGAAGTCTCCAAAATAGGTTTGATTACTGAAAGAAAAAAATATTATACATATAATACGTAATAATGTATGCATATAATACAATAGTTTTATAGGGTTTTGGATAAATGTGGATGTAACATATGAGACCTTTATAGCATAAGGGAAGGAAGATAAAGGTGGTAAGATTTTCACAAATCAATCATAGCAGTGATATTTTGTTTCTAATGTGCTGTGTAAAATTAAGATAGCTGTAATCAGTAGTGACCTCCAACAATGTAATATGAAAAAATAATGTTAAAATCACAAATTGGTACAAGGTGTACAAGAGCAAATTAAAAAAAAAAAGAAGGTAAGAAATGGGAATGAGAGGCATGAAAAGTGGAGGAAACAAAGACAAAATGAATAATAAAATGGTACACCTACATGCAAATATTTTACTAATTATAATAATTACATTAAATGTAAATAGTCTTGTGCTACAATAAAAATAAATATGTGGTCTTTGTCCCTGGTTCCTGATAGAGAGGTATTTAAAAGCTTCAGAATTTAATGTCTTCTGTATGCTAATGAGATGTCTTATGACAGGGAGAAGCTAGATGTCTTCAAGATGCAGGCTGATTGCCAGAAAAACCAACCAAATGATAAGAGGGTTAGAGCTTTCAGTCTCATTCCCCTGACCTCTGGGGAGAGGGGAGGGGTTAGAGACTGAGTTCAGTCTCTAATGTGGCTAATGATTTTATCGATCATGCCTATGTAATAGAGCCTCCGAGATAAAAAAGCAAGCAAGCAAGCAAGCAAGCAAACAAACCCTAAACAGTGGGGTTAAGGAAGCTTCCAGGTGGGTGAACACATTGATGGACTGGGAAGGTGGTGTGCCCCAAAGAAGGCATGGAAGTTCCACACCCCTTCTCTCCTTCATACCTTCCCCTAGGTATCTCTTCCATTTGACTGTGACTGAGCTGTTGTATCCTTTATAATGAACTAGTTGTTTTTAAGTAAAGCATTTTCCCGAGTTCTGTGGCTTGTTCTATTGAACTACCAAACCTGAGGGGTGGGGTCATAGAAACTCCTGAATTTGTAGTCAGTTGGGCAGAAGTGTGGGTCACCTGGCAATCCAAGTGGTGGCTAGCATCCGAAGTGGGGACAGTCTTGCAGAATGAAACCCTTTAACTTGTGGGAACTGAGACTAAATCCAGGTATAGTGTCAGATTTGAATTGAATTTCTGGGCACCCAGTTGGTATCAGATCATTGGCTCTTGGTGTGGAAAAAGACACATACTTTTGATGTCAGAAGAAAGTGGCAACACAATTTGGTGTCAGAAAACACCACACAGGTCTAAACAATTAATAGACAAAGACCATCTTGTTGTTGCATCAGGTGTAGAGGGGGGGTGTAGAATTCTCCCCCAAAACTGTGAATTTGTCTATTTCTCATTTCCAGCCTATCAGTTTTTTGCTCTGCTTATGTTTGTAGCTCCACTGTTGGGTGCCTACATATTTAGGATTGCTATGTCTTGGGAGGATTGACTCTTTTACCATTATATAATAACCCTCTCTGTATTTAGTCACATTCTTTGCTCTTAATTTGATTGTAGCATAGCCATTCTTCTTTCCTTTGTTTTCATGGTGTCTTTTCCATCCCTTTGCTTTCAACCTACTTACATTGTTTTACTTGAAGTGAATTTCTTGCAGGCGTCATCCAGATGATAGGTCATAAAAGGATATTAAAATTATTTCATTTGCATTCTTTGAATTATTAATGAGTCAGAACATTATTTTCTCATGATTGCTGGCCATTTGCCTTTCTTCATTTTTGAACTGTCCATGCATTTTGTCCATTTTGCTATTTTGATGTAGGTGCTCTTCATGCATTAAGGCAAATACCCTTCACTGATCCATGGATTTGTGATTCCACCTAATATTTATTGGTGAATATTATTTGACAGACTCTCGCCAAAATCTATAACCAGGTAATCTCTTCTAAGATCTAGGATCTCATGTATAGTGAAAATGTCCACTTGGAGAAAGAAAATATCAATATCCGTTCATAAATGCATGAGGTTTTCAAGGACAACATGCATGGACAGTTCAAAAACACTTATTCCTAAACCCTGCATTGACACAAAGTGTAAAGTTTACATTTTTTTTTTACTTTACTTTTTAGTTTGAAGAGAGTACCAGTTTAGCATTAGGATTTCTATAATAAATTTACCAATGACAAGAAAATTATATATTATTTCTGAGGTTGCCATCCTTCACTTGTAAAGCGAGAATAATTATATTCATATCAGACAGTTACTATGAGGAGCAAAACATTTCAAGTCAATCTGGCATTTGATACCTATAGTACTCGATGGATGTTGGTACCTTTTCTTTCTTTTTTTTTTTTTCATTTTTTTCATTTCATTTTATTTTCCTTCTTTTCAGTGTTCCAGAATTCATTGTTTATGGAAAAAGCCTTTTAATACACACAAACATCACTCATAACCATAGATGCAAAAATCCTTAGTATCTTTTTAGCGACTAGACTACAACAAGAAATATAAAGGATAATATTTAATGATAAAGTGGAGTTATCCCAGGAAAGCAAGGTTTGTTTAACCTTAGAAAATCAAAGTAATCCCATATTAACTGATGAGATAGAAAACTTTAGGAGCTACTCAATGATGCATTTGATGCAACTTATATTTCTGATCAATATTCTTAAAAGAAACAAAAATTAAAAACAGAATGAATTTGCTAACCCTTGTAAAGGATAGCTACAAAAAATTAAACAAACAACAAAACTTCAGCTGATGATAGTCTGAAAACATTTCCCCTAAGACCAGGAAGAAGCACGGCATGTACAAGTCAACATCAAAATGGAGGTTTTAGCCACTACAATAGGGACAGAAAAAAAATATATTAAATCCAAACAAATTGAAAATAAACTGTCAAATTGCTTTTCAAAGTGATTTTGCCATTTTACAGTTCACCAGCTGTATATTAAAGTTCCAGTTCTTCAACAGTCTTACTAAAGTTCCATCATTCTAATAGATGTGTAGTGGTAGTCTCATTATAGTCTTATATTTCTCTTCTAACATGACAATAAACATCTGTTCATGTACTAATAGCTATTTGTACATCTTTGGTAAAGTGTCTTTTCAAAATTTTCTCCGTTTTAAAAATTTTGTGTTATTTTCCATCGCTCAGTTTTGAGTACTCTTTTATATAGTCTGAATGCAAAACTTTAATACATATATACTTTACAAAGATGTTCTCTTTCTAATCCATACTCATCCTTCCTTAAAAGGAGATTCCCTTGACATGATCCAAATAGCACGATTAAAAGTCAACCATGTGGAAGTGTTAAATAGGGTGGAAATGTACAAGTTTCCATTATGTATAATCTTTGGTGTCATTTCTCTGTGCTGGAGTCATTTCTCAGGTAATTTAGAAAAAAGGAAAATGGTCTTGCGACCATTTCCATTGAGTTTGAGAAAGAAAACTGTTGGTCCATTTCACATTATGTCACAAGCTTTCCCATTTTTATCCTCTAGGTTAGCTGCCTTGGAATAATATGTGTATTGTAATCCAGCAAGACTAGGCTTTGCAGAACACTGCAATAAATTACTGGGGGTCAGGCACATCATAGGTTCTTGGGTAAGTCATTTCCCCTGTGCTGGCCAAGTTTTGGGATTAAAAACCTCTAAAATGGGTGTAGGGGGTAATGAGATCCCACCTGGGAAAGCACTTTTGAGTCCTGAGATGGGAAGGAAGGAACAGTGATTTCCCAGTAATTATTTTTCAGTTTACATCACAGGTATTATCATACTCTATATTCAATGAACTCAGTAAGAATAAGTTATTGTATTACTTTGTGCTGGAATGTCCATTTGTGAATAGTCTTAGGGTGGTTGGAACTTAAGAGTCCTCCATGAGGATAAGGCCCCTGACTCAGAAAACTGTGGGGGCTTAACTTCAGTGAATGCATGCCTTCTTCACGCTCATGAATTTTTGACAGCATTCCTAGGAGGCAGATAACATGATCTGTACAACATTTTGTAGCGGGGGAAACAATGATGGATGGAGATTAAGAAACCCTGGTGGGAGTCATCCTTCTCTCAAGTGGAAAAGCAGAAACTGGCACCCTGTATGTCCCAATGCAGACTGCATGATGCTCAGCTGTGCATCACACCATAATCAAGTAGGTCTTGCCTTCCTGCTGACCTGTGTCCCTTCTGAAATCTGTATCTTCACATCGGAAGCCAGTTGCTAGTCCTGCCTGTATTTCTGCATATTACTGCACATCATTGTGCCTCAATTTCAATTTCCTGGTCCGTAAAAACAAGAGAATATGTTTAGGTCATTATTTTTGAAAGTGAAGTACCAGAAAACACAAGGAAGATACACTCTGTAATGGAGGGACCTGAGTTATGCTGAGGATGAATACTTGCAGGAGCAAGCCCCCAATACAGGAAGACTGAAAATGCCTGGAGTCTTTAACGGACATTGACAAACCAACCTGCAAAAAGGTTTGCTACTTGACAGACATCCCCACCAGCAGTATCAGACTGTATAGGATTCCCCATGTGCACACCTATCGTGAGAATTTTCAGTAGCTGATTGTGACACTTTGAAAACATGAAAAATAGAAGATCTCCTCATGTTATCGTATTTAATTGGGTGGCGAGGTAATTTTAAAACATTCCTTGATATGTAAAATACATTGTTAAATCATAATTGTCATTAGCTATTAATGCAAAAAGGCTTAGTTTCTCCTAGTGTTATTGCCAGCATGCACTCCAGGTTTTGTGTGTGTGTGTGTGTGTGTGTGTGTGTGCGCGCGCGCGCACGCATGTGCGCACACACGTGCACACATGCACCAACCAAAAAGGTTACGATATCTCTTTGCGACATATAGAGAGGATTCAGGTCTCCACTTTCTTGAGTCCCTTCAAATGACACAAGAGCTGGAACACAGCATACTTCTGAGCAGACTATAATCCCATCACCTGCTACAGGAAAGCAGTCCTGTCTGTGAACTCATCTGCCCCAGGATGGATCCCTCCAGGATGTAAGGTGTGGTGGTCTGCCTAAATCTGCTTCTGAACACTGAAGGTGTGGGCTCCGCAGGCTCCCATCTTGCAGCCCTCACTTGCAGAGTCCTGGGAAATTGCATTTTCTCAGCCACCCAACACCATGGGTTCAGTCATCTGCATGAGGAACTCTACCCTAGGACATAAAAATCCATGAATTCCCAGTACACTTTTGACACCCCCTGCATCCATCCACCCATCCATCCATCCATCCATTTATACGTCTAACAGGCACTAAGACAAAACTCTACCATTTCTGGGGTTAAATTTTAACCTTCTCCAGAATTGAAACAAGTGGGCAAAGGGTGGTGTGGTTAAATGTTAAACAGTTGGGTGTTAAATCTAAGAAGAGGTGGCTTCTTCCTGTTCATAGTTCAACCTGGTCAGGTGTCTTATAATGGATGATTTTAGACTATCACTTAATGCCATGGACCTCTCTCCACATCTCTAGTTACTGTCCTCTTTACATATAAATTCTGTGCATTGAAATCTAAGGTCTACAATGAATTCTTGACACTCAATTCAAATTTCCTGACCTTCCCTCCAATTAGTCTTCATCCCTCATCTAATGGAGAAGTCCTCGCACTCCTCCACTGAAATTTCATCTTGCCAAAGTCAACAACCACCTTTTTGGCACGTTATAGATCACGAGTGTTGTGAAATGAACGTTCAAATGGGGACCAACTTTTTCCTCCCCAGGACACAATTCATTTAGACAAGGATTGCTTTGCAATCCAATACTACCCCTTACCTAAAAGCCAGTATTGCAAAATGCCTTCCATAGAGACAGAGTAAGATAATGGAGAACTATGGGCTACTGGCAATGAACTCTTTTTTCTCGAATTTAAATTCAAGTTAGTTAACATATAGTGTATTATTAGTTTCAGGGAAGATGTTAGTGATTCATCAGTTGCATATAACACCCAGTGCTCACTACAACATGTGTCCTCCTCAATACCCATCTCCCAATTGCCCTATCCCCCCCACCTCCCTTCCAGCAACGCTTCAGTTTGTTGTCCCCTTTTGCTTTCCCCCTCTCTCTTTTACCTTGTTTCCTTTTTATTTCCCTTCCCCTATGTTCTCTGTTTTGTTTCTTAAATTCTACAGACAAGTACTTATCTTTCTCTCACTGATTTATTTTGCTTAGCGCAATACACTTTAGTTCCAAACACATCATGGAAAATGGCAGGATTTCATTCCTTTTGATGGCTGAGTAATATATATAATAAACCACATCTTTTTTTTAAAAGACATTTATTTATTTATTTGACAGAGCAAGAGGGCGAGAGAGGGAGTGCATGCAAGCAGGGGAGCAGGCTCCCCGCTGAGAGAGGGAGAAGCAGGCTCCCCGCTGAGCAGAGAGCCCCATGCAGGGCTCAATCCCAGGACCCTGCGGTCATGACCTGAGCCGAAGGCAGATGCTTAACGGACTGAGCCACCCAGGCACCTCAAACCACATCTTCTTTATCCATCCATCTGTCGATGGGCATTTGATCTCTTTCTATGTTTTGGTAATTGTGGATATTGCTGCCATAAAGATTGGGCTGCATGTGCTCGTTCAAATCTCTATTTTTTGTGTTCTTTGGGTAAATGCCTAGAAGTGCAATTGCTGACTCATAGGGTGGTCTTATTTTCAATTTTTCGATGAACCTCCATACTGTTTTCCAGAGTAGCTGCACCAGATTTAATTTCCACCAACACTTCATGAGGATACCCCTTTCTCTGCACCCTTGTCAATATCCGTTGTTTCCTGAACTGTTAATTTTAGCAATTCTGACCAGTGTGAGGTGGTATCTTATTGTGGTTTTGATTTATATTTCCATGATGCCAAGTGGTGTGAAACATTTTTTTTCATGTGTTTGTTAGCCATTTGTATGTGTTCTTTGGAGAAATGTCTGTTCACGTCTTCTGCGCACTCCTTGACTGGATTGTTTGTTTTTGGGTGCTGAGTTTGGTAAGTTCTTTATGGATTTTGGATAGTAGCCCTTTATCTGATGTGTCATTTGTAAATACCTTCTCCCATTCTGCAGTTGACTTTTAGTTTAGTTGATTGTTTCCTTTGCTATGCAAAAGCTTTTTATCCTGAAGGCATCTCAATAGTTCATTTTTGCTTTTGTTTCCCTTGCCCCTGGAGATGTGTCTAGAGAGGAGTTGGCTGTGGTCAAGGTCACAGAGGTGCTGCTTGTGTTCTCCTCTAGGATTCTGATGGATTCCTGTCCCACATTTAGGTATTTCACCCATTTTGAATTTAATTTGTGTATGCTGTAAGAAAGTGGTCCAATTTCATTCTTCTTCATGGGACTGTCCAATTTTCCCAATTTTCCCAGTACCAAATTTGTTGAAGAGACTGTCTTTTTTCCATTAGAAAGTTTTTCTTGCTTTGTCGAAGATTAGTTGACCATAGAGTTGAGGGTGCGTTTCTGGGTTCTCTATTCTGTTCCACTGATCAATGCGTCTGTTTTTGTGCCAGTACCATGCTGTCTTGGTGATCACAGCTTTGTACTATAGCTTGAAGTCCAGAATTGTGATGCCTCCAGCTTTGCTTTTCTTTTTCAACATTCCTTTGGCTCTTTGGGGTCTTTTCTGGTCCCATACAAATTTTAGAATTGTTTGTTCCAGCTCTGTGAAAAATGCTGGTATTATTTTGATAGGGATTGCTTTGGGTATGTAAATTGCCTTGGGTAGTATAGACATTTTAGCAATATTTGTTCTTCAATCCATGAGCATGGAGTGTTTTTCCATTTTGTTGTGTCTTCCTCAATTTCTTTCCTAAGTGTCCTATAGTTTTCAGAGTACAGCTCTTTTACTTCTTTGGTTAGGTTCACTCCTAGGTATCTTATGGTTTTTGGTGCAATTGTAAGTGGGTTCAATCTCTTTCTGCTGCCTCCTCATTGGTGTATACAAACACAACAGACTTCTGTGTGTTGATTTTATATCCTGCAACTTTGCTTAATTCCTGTATCTGTTCTAGCCATTTTTTTGGTGGAGCCTTTCAGGTTCTCTACATAGAGTATCATGTTGTCTCTGAATAGTGCAAGACTGACTTCTTCTCAGGCGATGCACTTTTAAGTAAAGCACAAAAATTCCCAAGTTACTAGTTTTGCATCACTGAAAGGTATTTTACAAATAGGTTTACAGCATGGTAACAACATTTTTTAAGGCCACTTCAGTAGATTCCACATTACCTGTTTCTTTCTTTCTTTCTTTCTTTTTTCTTAAGTATGGAATGAAATAATTTGTAATTGTGATGCTTTCTCACATGTTGAAGTGCCATATGACTTAGAAATGCCACTGCTAGTTACCTAGATATTTAAGAAAAATGAAAACATATTTGTACTAAAGAACTTGTACCCCAAAATTCATAGCACCATTATTCATAGTAGAAAAAAGTGGAAACAACCCAAATGTCCAACCGTCAATGAACAGATAATCAAAATGTTCGCACATCCATACAATGGAATGTTATTTGGCCATGAAATGAATGAAGCATTGATATGTGTATAGCATCTATGATTTTTAAAACCATTATGCTAAGTGAACAAGACAGATGCAAAAAGACCAAGGGCTATATGATTCAGTTTATATAAAATGTTCAAAATAGGCAGATTCATAGACAGGAAGAGAATCAATGATTGCCTGAGGCTAGGTATGGGTACAGGTTTGAACTGCTTTCAAGCGCCATGGAAATTTGAGGGGGTGATGGAAATGTTTAAAACTCAATTATGGTGATGGTTGCATAACTCCGTACATTTGGTAATAATTGCCAAACTGTTCCTGTAAAATGTGTGAATTTTATTGTCTGTAAGTTATACCCCCCAAAAGCGGTTTAAAACACGACATTGGCTTGATCTTCCACTGTACTACAGTGACAACCAAACTTTTCATTAAAAAGGCCTCCATGCACGTGTTTTATGTAAAAATGAATCTTTATAAAGCTGTCGCTGTATACTAGGCCTGCTGGCTTGACATGCTGTGTTCCTCCAAGCAAAATCCTTCCTTCTATGCATGCCACATCAGGTTGCTCTTGTGTGCAAAGTGTGATTTATTACTGATCACTTCCACATCTTCTGACCTTGGCAGTGGCTCGAGAGTGGGTCCAGGGCAGAGTCCAGGGCCTGGCCTATGTGACATGACCTCAGCATTACTACTTTCTCTACTGCTCTGTGGTCTTTCTCATGTGACTCCACTTTGGGGGTACCAAGTGGGAACTATCTTTCCAAATGTCAGTGTGGCAGGACTTCTCAAAAGGCTAGATAGTTGTACACCCTTCACACCAACAATTCCTTGTTAGAAGTTTATCTTCAGGACATAGTTGAGGATGGTGGTAGTATTTGGTTATAAGGATTGCCATCTTGATAATTCCCTACCAGTTTCTCTCACAAGCTAAACCTCTCCCAAGGCGCTGTGCTGAGCTCAAAGAGAACACATTCAGCTCACCAGTGCAACTAGCCAAGTGAACTGTTCCCTGAACTGTGCCCTTCAGCACAAATGCCATCCACCCAGTGTTGATAATTGGGGATATAAGAAACACTCTGAATTCCAAATAACAGGGAGTTGTGACAGTTGACTCTGTCCCATTGATAGGATAGGATTCTATGCAGAGAGCAAAGAGGAGTTATAATGAAAACAACCAGGAGGGATGATTTGTTGCCTATCAGATGAACAACAATCCACATTTCTAATGTATGGGGAAACGGGCACGTTCAAGCAGCCTTGTTAGAAATATAAAATAGTAATAGTTTCTTTTTTCAAAGTTGTGTTCATATAAAATATAATTTTCATGGTCTTGAAAGAAGACCTCAGGAACTTATTAAGAGAAATGTTCACTGAGACATCTGCATGCATATGAAGAAGAATGTTAAGAGACTTCTGGGGAAGATGGTGGGGTAGGGAAACTCTAAGTTCACCTCATCCCATTGATACAACCAGATAACCTTCATATGGGTATAAATAACCCAGACAACAATGCAAAGTCTGGCAGAAGAAACTCTGCACAGCTAAATACACAGGAGAGGCTGATTGAAGAAGGTAGGAAGGATGGAGATGCAGTCAGGAACTAAACGGACCTGCAAGACTGTTCTCCGGAGGGAAGGATGCCCTGCCCAGAGAGGGGGAGAGAAGCAGACTCTCACACCATGCAGCCCACATGGGGAAGATAAATCCCCATAACATTTGGCATCAAAAACAAGAAGGGCCAAATTTCACAAGTTTGTACAACCAGTGAGACTTAAAACCTGGAACTTTAAAAACCAGTGCTCCGCTCTGGGACAGCCAGGAGGGTGAGAGGAAACTAAGTCCCTGCCCTTAAAGAGATAGCACAACAAATAGCCCTGTAGAGATACAGCACAGAGGAACAGTTTGAAAATCACGTGGGGGTACACAGGAGGGAGATTGATTTACTAATCTCAGCACATGAGCTGGAAGGGCAGGGACCTATGGGGACTTCTCCAGGAACAAAGGAGCTTGTGGGCTCCAGTTCCCTGCCCCAAACCCCTGCATAAGCACACAGCCACATGTGGGAACCAGCCAGGAAACAGTGAGGGGCTGACATCCCCTACCTAACTTGCTATCAGCACACCCAGCCTTCCTGTATCCCCGTGAACATGCCCTTTGTACCAGAGCCTTGGATTCAGGTCTTTTCCCACAGAAGACCCATGCAAACCTTGCTAACACTGCACATCCAGCTCCATCAAGCCCCCACACTTCTGCAGATCCAACCCCTCCTGTACACTCTTGGGTGGAGCACATGGAAAGTGGTGCCACAAGCCTGGCAATTTGCAAGCAGCCCCAATAGGGGCCAGTGCCATTCCAAAGTGACTTCTGGCATGGGGAGAGGGAATGGTAACCACACAAGACAATCAGACTGTGGCCCCAGCAGTGGGCTGGAGGCAGACAGCAGGCCTGACTGCAGGCCTCACCCATCAAGGAAAGCTTCTCAGGGGACAAAACAAAGATAGCACCCTCTAGTTTGGTGCTACTGTATCTCATGGAAATGCTGGGTCTGACTCAAATCAAGCCCAAGGTGGTCCCAGACTGGCCCACTAACACCACGGGGACCAAACCCTGCCCACAATAGGCAAAAAGAGCCTTTGAGGACAACTGGACCGAAGGAAAAAGTGGCTCAGCCACAAGAGTCAGGTGCATGCAGCACACATAGGAGACACTGCCAAAGCACCAGGTTCTGGTAAACAGGGGACACTGCACTTCAGGGCACTATAGGATACTTTCTTCATGAGGCCACACTTTCAAGAGCAGGAGACATAGTTGACTTTCCTAACACAGAGAAACAGACCCAGAGAGTCAGACAAACTGAGGAGACAGAGGAATATGTCCCAAATGAAGGAACAGGACAAAATCATAGCCAGGGACCTAAGTGAAATGGGGCTAAGTAATATGTCTAGTGGAGAATTTAAAGTAATGGTCATAAGGATACTCATGGGATGTGAGAGGACCTCAGGACCTTTGTTATCTCTTAACAAAGAGAAAACATAAGAAGGAACCAGAGATGAAGACGTTAATAACTGAAATGAGAAATACACAAGATACAATGAGTTGTAGACTAGACAAAGAGGAAGAATGGGTTAGCAACCTGAAGGACAGAATAATGGAAAGCAACCAAACTGAACGGGTGAGAGAAAACAAAACACAAAATCAAAACAGACTTAGGGAACTCAGTGACACCATCAAGCATAATAATATTTGCATTATAGAGATCCCAGAAGGAAAGGAGAGAGAAAAGTGGACAGGAAACTTATTTGAAGGAATAATAGCTGAAGGAGAACTGGGGAAGGAAATCTGGGGAAGGAGACAGAATCAACCCAAAGATGTCTATACCAAGTCACATAATAATTAAAATGGCAAAAAGTGGTGATAATGAGAGGATTTCAAAAGCAGCAAGAGGAAAGTAAACAATTACATACAAGGGAAACCTCATTAGGCTATCAGCAGACTTTTCAGCAAAAACTTTTCAGGCCAGAACAGAATGACATTAAAAGAGAGAGAGAGAGAGAGAGAGAGAGAAGGGAGTGGCATGATATATTCAAAGTGATGAAAGTAATAAACCCTACAGCCAAGAATATTCTATCCAGCAAGGCTATCATTCAGAATGGAAGGAGAAATAAAGTTTCCCAGACAAACAAAAGCTTAAGGAATCCACTAAACCAGCTCTACAAGGAATGTTGGAGGGGATGCTTTGAGTGGAAAGGAAAGACCTTAAGTAGGACGAGGAAATGTAGGGAGCACAAAAGCAATAAACATATCTGTAAGAACCAGTCAAGGGACTCTTACAATGAAAGAATATAAAGTATGGCAGCATATACCTAAAACTTGGGGTGGGGAGGGAAAGAAGTAAACAATGGGTTCGAGGGGCACCTGGGTGGCTCAGTGGGTTGGGCCTCTGCCTTTGGCTCAGGTCACAATCTCAGGGTCCTGGGGTCGAGCCCCGCATCGGGCTCTCTGCTCAGCAGGGAGCCTGTTTCCCCCCCCCTCTGCCTGCCTCTCTGCCTACTTGTGATCTCTGTCCGTCAAATAAATAAATAAAATCTTAAAAAAAAAAAAGAATGGGTTTGAAATTTAAGTCACCATCAACTATAAGCACAAGATGTTACATACAAATTAAATGGTAACCAGAAATTTTTTAAAAGCTAGTAACAGGTATGCAAAAAATAAAGAGAAAGGAATCCAAGTAAATCACTAAATAAAGCCCACTAACTGTGAATGAGGAGAGCAAGAGAAGAAAGGAACAGAGAAGAACCACAAAAACAACCATAAAATGGGTAACAAAATGGCAATAAGTACATACCTATCTCTAGATTTAATGTAAATGGACTAAATGCTCCAATCAAAAGACACAGGGTGACAGAAATGTAAAAAAGCAAGACACACCTATATGCTGCCTAGAAGAGACTCACTTCAGACTTAAAGACACATGCAGATTGAAAGTGAAGTGATGGAGAACCATTTATCATGCAAATGATATGAAAAGAAAGCTAGGCCCGCAATACTTATATTGGACAAATTAGACTTAGGCAAGCACTGTCAGAAGGGACAAAGAAGGACATTATATAATCATAAAGGGAACAATACAAGAAGATATAACAATTGTAAATAGTTACGCACCCAACATAGGAGCATCCAAATACATAAAGCAGCTAATAACAAAACATAAAGAAATCAATTGATAATAATACAATAATAGCAGTGGGCTTTAACACTCTGCTTACATCAATGGATGGGTCACCTGAACAGAAAATCAACAAGGAGAAAATGTCTTTGAGTGACACATTGGACCAGATGTATTCAGATATATTCAGATTCATTCAAAACATTCCACCCAAAAGCAGCAGAATACTCATTTTTTGCCAGGTGCACATGGAATGTTCTCCAGAATAGATCACATATTAGGCCACAAAACAGTCTCAACAAATTCAAAAAGATCCAAGTCATGTCACTGCATTTTTTTCCTGGCCACAATGCTATGAAACTAGAGATTAACCACAGGAAAAAATCTGGAACTAGCACAAATTCATGGAGGTTAAGTAAATAATGCTACTAAACAATGAATGGGTCAACCAAGAAATCAAAGAGGAAATCAAAAATACATGGAGACAAATGAAAAAGAAAACACAACAATCCAAAATCTTTGGCATGCAGCAAAAGCTCTTTGAAGGAGGAAGTTTATAGCAATACAGTCGTACCTCAAGAAGCAAGAAAAACTTTAAAGTAAAGAATCTAACCTTAAATCTACAGGAACTAGAAAAAGAAGAGCAAACAAAACCCCAAACCAGTAGAAGGAAGGAAATAATAAAGATTAGAGCAGTAACTAGAAATAGTAACTAAACAAACAAACAAACAAACAAACAAAAATACCCAATAGAACAGATTAATGAACCTGGGAGTTGGCACTTTGAAAAGATCAACAAAAGTGGTAAGTCTTTAGCCAGACTCATCAGAAAAAGAGGGAAGTCCAAATAAACAAAATCACAAATGAAAGAGGAGAAATAACAACCGATATCACAAACATGCAAAGGATTATAAGAGAATATTATGAAAAATTACATCTCAACAAATTGGACAACCTGGAAGACAAGGATAAATACCTAGGAATATATGACCTCCCAAAACTGAATCAGGAAGAAATAGAAAATGTGAACAGACCAATTAGACAGATTAACAACAATGAAATGGAATCAGTAATCAAAAAACTCCCAACAAACAAAAGTCCAGGACCAGATGGCTTCACAAGTGAATTCTATCAAACATTTAAAGAAGAATTAGTACCTGATCTTCTCAAACTATTAAAAAAAATAGAAGAGGAAGGAAAGCTTCCAAATTCATTCTAGGAGGCCAGCGTTACCCTGATACCAAAACCAGATAAAGACATTACCAAAAAAGAGAACTACAGGTCAATGTCTCTAATGAACATAGGTGCAAAAATCCTCAACAAAATATTATCAAAGTGAATCCAACAAATACATTTAAAAAAGAAATCATTCACCACAGTCAAGTGGGATTCATTCCAGGGCTGCAAGAGTGGTTCGATATTTGCAAATCAGTCAATGTGATGCACCACATTAATAGAAGAAAGGATAAGAACCAAGCGATCAGAATTGCTCATAGTAGCCACGTTGGCCATGAGTTTATTGCAGCAGGCTTCGGCCACTGCAGTGGCTGCTCTCTTTGGCCACTTGCTTAGCACTCGGCATCACTTCAGCATCTGACTCTTGATTTTGGATCAGGTCATGATCTCAGGGTTGTGAGATCGAGCCCCACAATGGACTCTGTGCTCAGTGTGGAGTCTGCTTGAGATTCTCTCTCTCCTTCTCCCTCCGTACCTCCCCCCTCCTTCCCTCTCAAAAAACATTTGTCATGTTAAAAAAAAAAACTTGGACAAATAGGAATTTGTGGACTCCTATAGGTATAATTTTGAAAATATAATGTTTTATTTGTTTGTTATTTGGAAGTTAGGGAAGTATAGTGGTGCTCAATGTCAGGAAATACAGTAGTTTACATACCCATGTCTGTATTGTCGATATGTAGATCATTCACAGGAAATTCAGAATGTCAAATTACATAGATATTGCACTAACTATATAAACCAATAACATCTTAATAAGCAAATTTTCAGTGAAAAAAAGAGAGAGAGAACCATATGATCATTTCATTGGATGCAAAGAAAGCATCTGACAAAGTACAAGATCCATTCATGATTAAAACGTTCAACAAAGTTGGCTTAGAGGGAAGATACCTCAACATAATAAAAGCCATATCAGTAAAACCCACAAAGAACATCATACTCAATGTGGAAAAACTGAGAGCTTTCCCATTAGGGTCAGAAACAAGGCAAGAATGACCACTCTCACCACTCTTATTCAGTCTGGTAGTAGAAGTATTAGCTGCAGCCATCAGACAAGAAAATGGGATACACAGTACTGGAAGCCCTAGCTGCAGCCATCAGATGAGAAAAGGGAATGCAAGGTACCCAGGTCGGTAAGAAAGAAGTAAGACATTCACTATTTGCAGATAACATGATACTGTATATAGAAAGCCCCGGGGAGCCCGGGTGGCTCAGTTGGTTAAGCCACTTCTTTCGGCTCAGGTCATGATCCCAGAGTCTCGGGATCAAGTCCTGCATCGGGCTCCCAGCCCCATGGGGAGTCTGCTTCTCCCTGTGACCTTCTTCCCTCTTACATTCTCTCTTTCACATAAATAAATAAAATCTTAAAAAAAAGAGAAAGCCCCAAAGACTCTACCAAAACACTTCTAGAAATGACAAATGAATTCAGTGAGGTCTCAGAATACAAAATCAATGCACAGAAATCTGTTGCATTTCTATACACCAATAATGACGCAACAGAAAGAGAAATTAAGAAAACAATCCCATTTACAATTGCACCAAAAAATAGCAAAATACCTAAGAATAAACTTAACCAAGGAGATGAAAGACCTGTACTCTGAAAACTATAAAACACTGATGAAAGAAATTGAAGACGACCCAAACAAATGGGAAAACATTCCATGCTCAAGGATAGGAAGAACGAATATTGTTAAATTGTCCATACTATCCAAAGCAATCTACAGATTTAATGCAATGGCTGTCAAAATACCAACAACTTTTTCGCAGAACTCAAGCAAACAATCCTAGAATTTGTATGGAACCACAAAAGACTCAGAATAGCTGAAACAATCTTGAAAAGAAAAACAGAGCTGGAGGTATCATAATTCCAGACTTCAACTTATACTACAAAGCTGCAGTAGTCAAAACAGTATGGTACTGGTACAAAAATAGACACATAGATCAGTGGCACAGAATAGGGAGCCCAGAAATAATCCCATGACTATATGGCCAACTGATCTTTGACGAAGGAGGCAAGAGTATCCAGTGGGAAAATACCCACTGGGAAATATCCAGTGGGGGGAAAATTTTGTTTCCTGACAAATGGTGTTGGAAAACTAGACAGCTACATGCAAAAGAATAAAACCAGACCACAATCTTACCTCCTACATGACGACAAACTCAAGATGGATTAAGGACCTAAATGTGAAACCTGAAATTGTAAAAGCCTTAGAAGAGAGCACAGACAGTAATTTCTCTGACACCAGCTGTAACATCTTTTTTTCTTTTCTCCCCCCCACCCCCAGATATGTCTCTTGAGGCAAGGGAAACAAAAGCAAAAATGAACTATTGGGACTACATCAAAACAAAAAGTTCCTACACAGCAAAGGAAACAGTCAGCAAAACTAAAAGACAACCTACTGAATGGGAGAAGATATTTCCAAATGATATATCTGGTAAAGACTTAGTATCCAAAATACATAAAGAACTCATACAACTCAACACCCAAAAGACAAATAATCCAATTAAAAATGGGCAGAAGACACGAACAGACATTTCTCCAAAGAAGACATACAGAGGACCAACAGACACATGAAAAGATGCTCAGAAATGCAAATCGAAACCACAGTGAGAGAGCACTTCACACCTGTCAGAATCTTTAAAAAAACAAAAACAAAACCAAAACAAAACCACAAGAAATGACAAGTGTTGGCAAGGACGTAGAGAAAAAGGAACCCTTGTGCACTGCTGGTGGGAATGCAAACTGGTGCAGCCAGTGTGGAAGACAGTAGGGAGGTTTGTAAAAAAAATAAAATAAAAAAGTACTACCATATGACCCAGTAATTCCACTGCTGGTTATTTGCCTCAAAGAATACAAAAACACTAATTAAAAAAGATACATGCACCCTGATGCTTATTGACACATTATTTACAGTAGCCAAATTATGGCAGCAGTCTGTGTCCATTGATAGATGAATGGATAAGAAGTTACACACACACACACACACACACACACACACACACACAGAGGAATATTACTCAGCCATAAACGTGAATTAAATCTTGCCATTTGCAGCGACATGGATGGATCTAGAGAGTATAATGCCAAGCAAAATGAGTCAGTCAGAAAAAGGAAAATGCTGTATGATTTCACTCCTATGTGGAATTCAAGAAACAAAACAAATTAGCAAAGGGAAAGAGAGCGAGAGCAAGAGAGAGAGAGAGAGAGGAGAGACAAACAGAGAAACAGACTCTTAATTATGGAAAACAGAAGCTTATCAGAGGGGAGGTGAGTGAAGGAGATGAACGGGATTAAGAGCACACTTATCATGGGGGCGCCTGGGTGGCTCAGTGGGTTAGAGCCCCTGCCTTCAGCTCAGGTCATGATCCCAGGGTCCTGGGATCAAGCCCCACATCGGGCTCTCGGCTCAGTGGGGAGCCTGCTTCCTCCTCTCTCTCTCTGCCTCCCTTTAAAAAAAGAAGGAGCACACTTATCATGATGAGCACTGACTAATGTTCAGAATAGTTGAATCACTATATTGTACACCTGAAACTAAGAGAACACTACATGTTAACTGTACTGGATTTAAAACTACAAAAAGATAGCCATTTGTATGTCTTCATTGGAGAAGTGCCTGTTCATATCTTCTGCCCATTTTTTGATATGATTGTCTGTTTTGTGTGTGTTGAGTTTCAGGAGTACTTTATAGATCCTGGATATCAACCTTTTGTCTGTACTGTCATTTGCAAATATCTTCTCCCATTCCGTGGGTTGCCTCTTTGTTTTCTTGACTGTTTCCTTTGCTGTGCAGAAGCTTTTGATTTTGATGAAGTCCCAAAAGTTTATTTTCTCTTTTGTTTCCTTTGCCTTTGGAGACATACCTTGAAGAAGTTGCTGTGGCTGATATCGAAGAGGTTACTGCCTATGTTCTCCTCTAGGATTCTGATGGATTCTTGTCTCACATTGAGGTCTTTTATCCATTTTGAGTTTGTTTTTGTGTACAGTGTAAGAGAATGGTCGAGTTTCATTCTTCTACCTATAGCTGTCCAGTTTTCCCAGCACCATTTATTGAAGAGACTGTCTTTTTTCCACTGTACATTTTTTCCTGTTTTCTCAAAGATTATTTGACCGTAGAGTTGAGGGTCCATATCTGGGATCTCTACTCTGTTCCACTGGTCTATGTGTCTGTTTTTATGCCAGTACCATGCTGTCTTGGTGATCACAGCTTTGTAGTAAAGCTTGAAATCAGGTAATGTGATGCCCCTCAGTTTTATTTTTGTTTTTCAAAATTTCCTTAGCGATTCGGGGTCTCCTCTGGTTCCATACAAATTTCTGGATTATTTGCTCCAGCTCTTTGAAAAATGCCGGTGGAATTTTGATCAGAATGGCATTAAAAGTATAGATCGCTCTAGGCAGTATAGACATTTTAACAATGTTTATTCTTCCGATCCAAGAGCTATCAGACACATGGAAAAATATTCATCATCACTAGCCATCAGGGAGATTCCAATTAAAACCACATTGAGATACCACCTTACACCAGTTAGAATGGCCAAAATTAGCAAGACAGGAAACAACATGTGTTGGAGGGGATGTGGAGAAAGGGGAACCCTCTTCCACTGTTGCTGGGAATGCAAGTTGGTGCAGCCACTTTGGAGAACAGTGTGGAGATTCCTCAAGAAATTAAAAATAGAGCTTCCCTATGACCCTGCCATTGCACTACTGGGTATTTACACCAAAGATACAGATGTAGTGAAAAGAAGGGCCATCTCTACCCCAATGTTTATAGCAGCAGAGACCATGGTCGCCAAACTGTGGAAAGAACCAAGATGCCTTTCAATGGACGAATGGATAAGGAAGATGTGGTCCATGGACACTATGGAGTATTATGCCTCCATCAGAAAGGATGAATACCCAACTTTTGTAGCAACATGGACGGGACTGGAAGAGATTATGCTGAGTGAAATAAGTCAAGCAGAGAGAGTCAATTATCATATGGTTTCACTTATTTGTGGAGCATAACAAATAGCATGGAGGACAAGGGGAGTTAGAGAGGAGAAGGGAGTTGGGGAAAATTGGAAGAAGAGGTGAACCATGAGAGACTATGGACTCTGAAAAACAATCTGAGGGGTTTGAAGCAGCGGGGGGTGGGAGGTTGGGGGACCAGGTGGTGGGTATTGGAGAGGGCACGGATTGCATGGAGTACTGGGTGTGGTGCAAAAACAAGGAATACTGTTATGCTGAAAAAAAAATAAAAAAAAAACCACTACAAAAAGAGAACTTTTGTGAACGGTTGTTTGTAATAGAATACTTGGTAAAGGAACTCTATTTATATCTCTAATACTGGAGATGCCACAACTGGTCTTCATAAAAAAGAAAAAGTGAATTTTCGTTGTAAAGTAATTGAAAATGTTTTCATAGAATTGCATTTACATAGAAAGATGGTAGCGATATGGGCAAAAACAGGTTACAAGGATCATTAAGGGCACAGATCCAATCCAAGAGCATGGAATGGTCTCCCATCTTTTTGTGTCTTCTTCAATTTCTTTCATGAGTGTTCTGTAGTTACTCAAGTACAGATCCTTTACCTCTTTGGTTAGGTTTATTCCCAGGTATCTTAAGGTTCTTGGTGCTATAGTAAATGGAATCGATTCTCTGATTTCCCTTTCTGTATTTTCATTTTTCGTGTATAAGAAAGCCACTGATTTCTGTACATTGACTTTGTATCCTGCTACGTTACTGAATTGCTGTATGAGTTCTAGTAGTTTTGGGGTGGAGTCTTTCGGGTTTTCCATATAAAGAATCATGTCATCTGTGAAGAGAGAGAGTTTGACTTCTTCATTGCCAGTTTGGATACCTTTTATTTATCTTTCTTGTCTGATTGCTGTTGCTAGGACTTCTAGTACTATGTTGAACAAGAGTGGTGAGAGTGGGCATCCTTGTCGTGTTCCTGAGCTCAATGGGAAGTACACAAAGATAAACTCAAAATGGATAAAAGACTTCAACGTGAGACAGGAATCCATCAGAATCCTAGAGGAGAACATAGGCAGTAATCTCTTCGACATCAGCCACAGCAACTTCTTTCAAGATATGTCTCCAAAGGCAAAGGATACAAAAGCCAAAATAAACTTTTGGGACTTCATCAAAATCAAAAGCTTCTGCACAGCAAAGGAAAGAGTCAAGAAAACAAAGAGGCAACCCACGGAATGGGAGAAGATATTTGCAAATGACAGTACAGACAAAAGATTGGTATCCAGGATCTATAAAGAACTCCTGAAACTCAACACACACAAAACAGACAATCATATCAAAAAATGGGCAGAAGATATGAACAGACACTTCTCCAATGAAGACATAAAAATGGCTCTCAGACTCATGAAAAAATGTTCATCATCACTAACTATCAGGGAGTTTCAAATTAAGACCACATTGAGATATCACCTTACACCAGTTAGAATGGCCAAAATTAGCAAGACAGGAAACAACATGTGTTGGAGGGGATGTGGAGAAAGGGGAACCCTCTTACACAGTTGGTGGGAATGCAGGTTGGTGCTACCTCTTTGGAGAACAGTGTGGAGATTCCTCAAGAAATTAAAAATAGAACTTCCCTATGACCCTGCCATTGCACTACTGGGTATTTACCCCAATGATTCAGATGTAGTGAAAAGAAGGGCCATCTGTACCCCAATGTTTATAGCAGCAATGGCCACGGTCGCCAAACTGTGGAAAGAACCAAGATGCCCTTCAACGGACGAATGGATAAGGAAGATGTGGTCCACATACACTATGGAGTATTATGCCTCCATCAGAAAGGATGAATACCCAACTTTTGTAGCAACATGGACGGGACTGGAAGAGATTATGCTGAGTGAAATAAGTCAAGCAGAGAGAGTCAATTATCATATGGTTTCACTTATTTGTGAAGCATAACAAATAGCATGGAGGACATGGGGAGTTAGGAGAAGGGAGTTGGGGGAAATTGGAAGGGGAGGTGAACCATGAGAGACTATGGACTCTGAAAAACAATCTGAAGGGTTTGAAGAGGTAGGGGGTGGGAGGTTGGGGAACCAGGTGGTGGGTATTAGAGAGGGCACGGACTGCATGGAGCACTGGGTGTGGTACAAAAACAATGAATACTGTTATGCTGAAAATAAATCAATAAAAATGATTTAAAAAAAAGGGCACAGATCCATTTTTTTCTTATATACGCATATAACTATTTATCCAGAGGTCTCAAAGCATAAAAATGAAAATGACCTTGTTGTTCCAGTCATCTAGAGCTTTTTACTCTTCATAGAAAGAGGCTGCACTTTCTGTCTGGATACCTCACACAGGCACCCTTGGGAATGCCCCCTTTCCATTTTTTTTTTACTTTTAAATTCTTAATCTTTTTTATTATGTTGAGTTACTCAGTGTATACTACGTCATTTAGTTTTCGATGTAGTGTCCAAAGATTCATTAAGTGTGTATAACACCCAGTGCTAATCACAACAGGTGCCCTGCTTAATACCCATCAGCCGGTTACCCCATGCCCCTCCTCCTCCCTTCTGTAACCCTCAATTTGTTTCCCGGAGTCCAGAGTCTCTCATGGTTTGTCTCTCTCTCTCCCTCTGATTTCTTCCCCCTTTCTACTCAGATGTCCCAAAAGCTCTCTGGTGGGTTTCCACCACAGCCCCTCCCTCCCATTTTCCTGCTCAGCGCTGTTCAAGCTGCAGTTTAGACTTTTGTCACCAGGTGGCACCAACGTACTTCCCCCGTCAATTTCTCCGCAAAGAGGTTTGTTTATTCAAGAAACAAGAAAATACAAGACCCCGCTTGTGAACCAATGAATAGAATATTTTAAATTCTGCCTGATAGAACTGATGGGTGTAAAACCAATGAATAGAATATTTTAAATTCTGTCTGATAGAACTGATGGGTGTGAAAGAAGACTGTAAAACAAAACAAAACACACCTATACTCTAGGACATGCACAAGATGAAACACAAGTGACAGTAGTGCACCATGGCAGTAGGTGGCAGGTGGGCTAAGGGCAGGGCAGGACAGGTGGGAGGTGTCTGAGAGAGAATGGGGAGCTGGAGCGGTGTCTGGGCAGCCTGTACAGGAGTGGGGTGGTGGAGGGTGAAAGCCCTGATCTCTGGGAGGGACACCCCACAGTGTGGACCTGTCAGCCTGCACTGAGGAGAGAAGAAATACATCGATAAACAAGACGTAGATTTGGGGCCCACAGCAAATGGAACTGCTTTAATGCACATGTGAATTTTCTCAACAGAATCTATGTATCTCAGTAAAGGAAGGATTCCAAGAATTTTCTCATTCTTCGCAAACTGTGCTGGGTTCATCTGAGAAAGAAAAATGGAGATGGATGCCACTTGGTGGTCACAGCTCGGATTGCAGCTCTGAGGCATGGACCAGGGGGTTTCAGCAAGGAGGAGGGAAAGATAAAGTTTGTGATCTTGGCTGAATGGTTTCAGCCAGAGTTTTCGGGAATTTTTCGCTTCATGGCAGTAATTCCTCAGTGCGTATCATTTTCTGGGGTATTTAAATCTGAGATCAGAATCCATCCCCTGTGTGAACTGAATATAGAGTCACACTTGTGAGGTAGGGGTGATTGAGCCAGAGGAGGCATAGAAACACACATACACAGAGTCAATTCAACTTTGAAATCGACTTCATTCTCCTATAAAATTGAATATAATGAGTGCTTATGAAGTGAGGAATGTATGTGCACATACATGTGCACAACTGTCTTCATTGTTGAAAGGAACTTTGGGGTGAATACCCACGGGGCCACAATATCAGGGGAGTGTAAAATGCCCAATTCTCAAGCCTTGGAAACCCATCTTCTAAAAGCAGTCCTGTTCTGTGTCCTCTAGAGAGGGTGAAGGATGGGAACTCATTCCCATCCTGCCATTTATCTGGAGAGGTGATGTATGTAGGTTCTGTGAACCTGAGATTTGCCATCTGAGAAGTGGGACCCAGGAGACATTTGTCACACAACTGTCCCAAGTGGGGGGGGGAGGGATGAGAGAACCTGATCAGAGTTATATGGCAAGTAGTGGGACTTCAGGGGCCCTTTTGAAGTTGAGATGCAGCAGTAGAGGCTGGCTGAGCTTCAGGGCTAAGGCAGGCATGGTGAAAAGTATTTCTCATTGTTTCTCCTGATGAAAATATAGATATTTTTATGAAGGAAGCAAATATTTCTCTGATATGCCTTGAGCTTAAAGTCTTAGAGACAGAAGGATCCCTAGCTTCTTGGGTGAATCAGAAGCTTATAAGCAATACTCGACATCAAGTTCCTCAGCAGACCCTAAAGCAGTTCCCCATGCTGGGAAGATGGGCCTGCTTTTTTGTTTATTGTTTGTTACTTTGCTTGTTTTTTATTGAAGTGCAAGTGACACACAACATTGTAGTAGTTTTAGATGTACAATATAGTGATTCAACAATTACATACATTACAAAATGCTCAGTACTATAAGTGTAGTCACCATCTGCCACCACACAATGTTATCCCAATATCATTGACTATATTGCCTATGCAACACTTTTCACCCCCGTGACTTACTTATTTTATAACTGCAAATTTGTATCTCTTAATCATCTTCATGTATTTTGCCCATCCTCTCACTCCTCCCCACTGGCAACCACCAGTTTTTTCTCTGTATTTTTGAGTCTGTTTCTGTTTTGCTTTGTTCATTTGTTTTCATCTTTTAGATTCTAAATATAAGTGAAATTGTAGGGCATCTATTTTTCTGACTTGTTTTACTTAGTATAGTGCCCTCTAATTCCATCCATGTTATTGTGAATGGCAAGATTTCATTCCTTTTTATGGCTGAGTAATATTCCACTGTGTGTGTATGTGTGTGTGTGTGTATACAATGCATGTAACACACACACACACACATACACACACGTCACAACTTCTTTATCCATTTATCTATCGATGGACACTTGGGTTGCTTCCATACCTTGCCTGTTATAATTAGTGATGTAGTAAGACAGGCCTGTTTTTAACTCACCTGGAGACCTCAGTGATAGAGCACATCAGGGCAGCAAGGTGTGGTTTTTGCCTAAACTGCTGTTCCTGGACTGCTCCATCGATTAATACATTCTATGGGAGTATTCTAGACTAGTCCTGGAGTCACCATCACAGGAGTCTTCAGATCATGCATTACCCAATCATGTCACTCTTGAATTTCAGCCAACAGCTGTCTCCCTAAGAGGGAGAAAACCAAGATTTACTAACATTTCTTCAACACACAATTGACCATTCTTTCCTTCACTTTTAACTACGTATATATTTGGGCTTCACACCCACACTGTCCATCCAAAGCATTTCACTAATTTTGTAGTGTAAATAAGAGGGTAAGAAGGAAAGAGGGTAAATCTGGAAAAGTCAAGGGTTAAATTTGAAACAAAGTAACTCCTTCACCTTAACTTTTAAGCTTGCTCAAACTTCAGGGCATTGAAGATTAAAATATAATCCCTCCTCTGACCCCTAATTCCCACGCAGGCTTAAGCCTCTCACTCTGTCTCTCCAACTCCCCACCTCTCTATCTCTCTCTCCGCCTTCAAAATCAAAGTTTCAGAAAGAGATTTTTACATTCCCTGGTAACACATTCTTTACTTCCCACTGAATTCTTATCTGACTGCTTCTGTCCTCATGATTGCAATGACGTGCTCTCACCAAGGTCACGAGCCACCATATTCTCACTAGGTTCAGATTATTGTATAAGTATATTAACGTACTGAATATTAATTTTACTCACCTCCTCATAATGGTGCTGTGAGCACTGGCTTTGACAAGACATTTTAAAAATTCTTGGTAATAATAAATTTTAGCTGTATTTGTTTCATTTCAGGTATGTTTATTGACTTTACTATATCCATAGGCATGAAGAAAAAAATAGGATATCATCTGAGGATTATTCACAATGGCATGTGGCATATGGTGTAGTGAGTGTATTAGTTGCCTAGGGCCCCATAAGAAATCTCCAGAAATTCCGTGGTTTGAGATA
This sequence comes from Lontra canadensis, assembly GCF_010015895.1. Taxonomy (NCBI): domain Eukaryota; kingdom Metazoa; phylum Chordata; class Mammalia; order Carnivora; family Mustelidae; genus Lontra; species Lontra canadensis. The sequence continues at coordinate 511,313 of NW_022631232.1, forward strand.
ATAAAAAATGTGTTCTCTCATAGTTCTGAAAACCAGAAGCCTCAAATCAGGGTGTCAGGGAGGGCCATGATCCCTCTGAACACTCTAGGGCAAAATTCATCCTTGACTCTTCCAGTGTCTGGTGGCTCCTGGCTTCCCGTGGTCTGTGGCAGCAGGCGTTCTTCAAATGGTCTTCTTCCCTGTGTGTGAAATCTCTCTCTTGTTTCTAAGGACAACAGTCATTGGACTTAGGGACCACTCTAGATCGAAGATGATTTTATCTCAAGATCCTTTAACTACATGTGCACAGACAGTTCAGGGGTTGGACATATCTGGTTCAGGACATAAATCAATCCACTACAGTGATACCCAGGTTGAAACAGCAAACTTGAGATATTACCTTTTGTATATAAATATGCAAATACGTGCATATACGTGCATAAACATATACATACCTGTGTAAGAAAGACTACAACACATTCTTGAAAAATATAATGCAGATTAAAACATTCAGGGACTGTCTTTGGGTTGCATGTTTTGGGGTAATACTTTTACCCCACCTTTATATTATCTACTTTACCTAAAATAAATGCCAATTGCTCTTGCAACTACATATTCAAAAAAATAAGTGAATAAAACAACAGGGAAACAAGTGCATTCTTAGCCCACCCACAGGAAAACCTATAGAATTACCACCCTGCCCTAGGTGTGTGGGGTGGAGTATCACTCTGCCCTAAGCATGTGTGGTGGAGGATCACCCTGCCATAGGCGTGTGGGATGGGTCTGTGGGCTGGGTGTCTTTACGATAATCACCTGTGACCAACAAAGAATAAACAGACCCTACGAATGAGGTAAGTCTTTGAAGGTATTATCAATAGAGAATGTTTTTAACATCTTAATTTAATTTTATTTTTTTCAGTGTTCCAAGATTCATTGTTCATGCACCACACCCTGTGCTCCCTCAATTTTTTTTTAATTTTTTAAATTTATTTTCAGCATAACAGTATTCATTGTTTTTGCACCACACCCAGTGCTCCATGCAATCCGTGCCCTCTCCAATACCCACCACCTGGTTCCCCCAACCTCCCACCCCCTTGCCCCTTCAAAACTCTCAGATTGTTTCTCAGAGTCCATAGTCTCTCATGGTTCACCTCCCCTTCCAATATCCCTCAACTCCCTTCTCCTCTCTAACTCCGCTTGTCCTCGTTGCTATTTGTTATGCTCCACAAATCAGTGAAACCATATGATAATTGACTCTCTCTGCTTGACTTATTTCACTCAGCATAATCTCTTCCAGTCCCATGTTCCTCAATACGTGCCCTCCTTCATACCCACCACCCGGCTCACCCATCCTCCCACCCTTCTCCCCTCCAATACCCTCAGTTTTTTTCTCAGAGTCCACAGTCTCTCATGCTTCCTCTCCCCCTCCGATTTCCCCCAATTCACTTTTCCTTTCCTTCTCCTAATGTCCTCCATGTCATGTTCCACAAGTAAGTGAAACCATATGACAATTGCCTTTCTCTGCTTGACTTATTTCACTCAGCATAATCTCCTCCAGTCCCATTCATGTTGATGCAAAGTTGGGTATTCATCCTTTCTGATGGCTGTGTAATACTCCATTGTATATATGGATGTAAGTTTCCTGGTTAGCTTCTCTTTCTCTTCTTTCTTTTCTTTCTTTCAATTGTGTTATGTTAGTCACCATACAGTACATCCTTAGTTTTTGGTACAGTGACTAACTCTGAAGGCCCTCGTTGTTGACAACCCTGTTGGGACCCCTCTCACTTCCTGAAAGCTTTTTCTGTATCCTTGCTTAATAAATTTTATCACTTTACTAAAAAAAAAAAAATCAAACCTTTAAAATGGGAATGTCCTCAAGGGACAGTAAGGAATACAAAATGTCAGGGAGGCCCCTTTCTCAATATAACAAGATAATTTACTTTCAAATTTCACCAACAGTGGTTGTTATCAATATTTTAAATTCCTACCTATTAAACTGGGGGGGGCGGGGCAATTGTATTTCAGTTTAATTTTTTCTTCTTTTTTGCTGTGCCTTAAGAAACAGTGAGGTTGAGGGTCTTATCAGATGAGAAACAGTAGTGTACACTGAAGAGATGTGGAGTTCAGCAGCCACACTGAATCTGTTCAAATCTCTGTCTTCTGACTTGCTAGCCTGCCCTCACTGTGCCTCAGTTTCCTAAAGTTTAAAATCAGGCAACAATAACATCCTCATAGGCTCTGCTGAGGATGAAATGAGTAAGTACAGGGTTAGCACATGCAACACGGTGAGGTGCAGAGGGAGCCAGTAAAAATATTAACTATTCTTATTATTATCATCATACCAGAATGCACCAGTAGTGTTTTTACTTGTGAGTGATCACCTTGGGTATTTAACAGAGGAAAGTTCCAGGCAAAGTGTTGAAATGTGCACTGGTTTCTCCTTACTGCTTGTAACAAAATGTGAGAGAAGAGATAAATCCAATGAACTGTTAAGGAAAACAAAGAAACGTGCCTTGAAGATTTGGAACATTCTGAGCCTATCTATATTATAAAAAGCTAGAATGCATGATCAGGAGAGAATACCAAGGGTATGGCTGGGAAATCACTCCAGGAAGAGATTACTTATGGATTTAATCAGCCATCTCGGCTGAAGCCAGAAAAAGAGATGTAGAGGACCTGAACTGACCCATAACCAGCAAGGAAATTGGAGCAGTAATCAAAAATCTCCCAACAAACAAGAGTCCAGGGCTGGAGGACTTCCCGGGGGGAATTCTACCAAACATTTAGAGAAGAATTAATGCCTGTTTTTCTGATGCTGTTTAAAAAAAATAAAGTTGTGATCAAATGACAGTGTGTAAGTGGTGATCTAACTATTAATGAACGCTTAGGTGACTGAGGTCCAACTCTTGCACACTGAATTTGGTCAGCAATGCCAAATTCATCACATATTAAATAATGTTAAATTAAATTAAATAATCAGTCTGTTCATGAGCTTTCTGGAGTTCTTTTATATTGTGCATCAGCCACTTTATCCACAGTTATAAAATCATAGATTCTTGGGAAAGAACACCTGGCAAAGGGGCCCCCACCTCCGTTTATTCACCCTTTGGCTGGGGGGTAGGAATAATAAGAATAAACAATCGCAAAAAACACCGATAATGATAGAGCACATAGTAGATTAACAGATGAAACTCTTGGTTAACGTCATACAACCAGTGAGTAATGATTCCCAGGGTTAAATCCTGGTCATTTCTGATCCCACATTCGATGCCCCTAATGCCTGTTTATATATTGAGTGTTCTTCTGAGTTAGGCTGGAGGCCAGCACAGGGGAACAGAGTCACCCAGTATCCCGTGAGTCAGGCAACTGAGATGCATGTTTGATGTCTCCCATCTTCTGTCTAGCTGACCTGTTCCTATTCTATGCTCTTCCATACTTTTTCTTCTTCCTGGATCACAGTAAGAAATTGCTTCTGGAAATTGCTTTCGAGCTTGGAGGAAAATAGGGAGACAGGAAAGCATGTGGAGAAAAGGAAATGATAAGATGGAACCAAAATTTACTTCTTGCTGCTACATTTCCAGATGTGGTCTTGTTTCAAATCTTCTATCTTATGGGACAGAAGAGGCAGGGTGGGCTGGGAGTAACACTTATCAAAGCCATACTATGTACCAGACATTCTTGGGGGAGTTTCTCCATTTTTTTTCTTACCACAAATCTGTGAAGAAGGCACCCTTAGTCCCATTTTAGAGATGAACAACCTCAGACTCACAGAGCTATGCAAATGTTCCTCAGTCAAACAGGCCAACTGGCAACCTCTCATTTAGATGATGGATTTCCAGGGCTTAAGTCCCCATAGTGGGAAATTCCTTGAAACGGAAACTGGGTGGTGTCATGTCATGACATAGTATCATGGCAAGACATTGGGCATGAAGATGATGGTGGGCACAAAATCCTGCCCCGTGGGCCAACAGGCCTTGGCATGGGGACACATAGACTGGCTGATTCCTGAGATGTTGAAGTGGACCCAAGGAAGCAGCACAAACTGTTGCCCTTTGGAAAGGGAACCTGAATGGTAAGATAGTAACAGGTACAAAACTATCATACGCATGTTTTCTTCTTCCTGTTCAATCTCTTGTAATCCTAATAGCTCCTTTCAAGGGAAATAATTATCCCTGTTACTCAGACAATGGAACTAAAATTAGAAGAGTAAGTAACGTGACCTAAGAAACTACCTTATAAATTACGGCTCCGGAACTCAAAACCTGGAATGGCATGGACTAAGCTTTTTGCTACTCTGTCCTGTAAGCTGACATTTGATATACCTCAAAGCATTACTATTCAGTTGTTCTTTTAAAACAATGTGCTAAAGTAATCTTCAAATGCTAAAAGTCATTATAAAGTGCAGAAAGGCCATCTGTCTGTGTAGCAAAAATTAAAAATCAAAATTCATGTGGAAAGCAGTGAGAAATTACTTAGAACTTATATTCAGATACAGTGTTTATATTCTCAGTGTGTGAAATACTCTTCAACAGTAGAGATGGGACAATATTATCAAGGGAGAATGTACATATAAAGCAATATAAATCTCCAATAAGCACTTGTAAATATGCCCCATGAAACAAATGAAACAAAATGAAAATGAATCATATTAAGCAAAACAGAGGTTGTTAAGTGTTATGTAGAATATGATTGTATTCTGCAAAATAATGTATATCAACTAGAGTATACCAGTATGTGTGTGACTGTAAATAGGTGCATTACACACAGAGAAAAAATCTGGGAAATAGGCACAAATAAATTAACAGAGACTGCCTTTGTATCGTGGTGAGCAGAGGGTGGGAGAGTAGGGAAGGACCGAATAATTTCAATTTCTAAATAAACATTTATATGTTGTTTCCTACTTGATGAACAATGAAAGTTATTAATTGGTAATCTGACAATGTGAATGATGTAAAGTTTAGTAAAATGGGAACATCTGTAAATTGAGTCACAAAATGGTAGTGAAGGAATACATTTATTGACTTGGACATATGTTCATATACTGTTGCAAAAAATAGCACATTAAAAGATTTCTTTGAAACTAATTTAAATAATTCGATGTGTGCATGCTGGTGAGGGGTAGAAGATATATTTTTTTATACTATGAATTTGGGGTTTTTTTGGGATTTTAAAAAAATTATTTAATTTATTTTCAGCGTAACAGTATTCATTGTTTTTGCACCACACCCAGTGCTCCATGCAATCCATGCCCTCGCCAATACCCACCACCTGGTTCCCCCAACCTCACACCCCCCCGCCCCTTCAAAACCCTCAGATTGTTTTTCAGAGTCCATAGTCTCTTATGGTTCACCTCCCCTTCCAATTTCCCTCAACTCTCTTCTCCTCTCTAACTCCCCTTGTCCTCCCTGGTAGAAGATATTTTTATTTTAAGTTTCAATTTCTGTAGGGTTTAACATATGAAAACTTTATGGAATAAAAGATTGGAAATATAAGATGATCGTGTAATGATAATAAATATGATGCTTTTATATCCAAATCAATAAGAGAAGAGAGAAGAACCACATGGTCCTCTCAACTGATGCAGAGAAAACATTTCACAAGATAAAGCATCCGTTCCTAATTAAAACGCTTCAAAGTATAGGGATAGAGGGAACATTCCTCAACTTCATAAAATCTATCTATGAAAAACCCACAGTGAAGATCATGCTCAATGGGGATAAGCTGACAGCCTTCCCTTTGAGATCAGAAACATGACAAGGATGCCCACTCTCACCACTCTTGTTCAACATAGTACTAGAAGTCCTAGCAACAGCAATTGGACAACAAAGAGAAATAACAGGTATCCAAATTGGCAATGAAGAAGTCAAACTCTCTCTCTTCGCAGATGACAGGATACGTTATATGGAAAACCCAAAAGCCTCCAGCCCCAAACCACTAGAACTCATACAGCAATCCAGTAATGTGGCAGGATACAAAATCAATGTACAGAAATCAGTTGCTTTCTTGTACACGAACAATGAAAATACAGAAAGGGATGTCAGAGAATCGATTCCATTTACTATAGCACCAAGAACCAGAAGATACCTGGGAATACACCTAACCAAGGAGGCAAAGGATCTGTACTCGAGGAACTACCGAACACTCATGAAAGAAAGTGAAGAAGACCCAAAAAGATGGAAGAGCATTCCATGCTCATGGATCAGAAGAATAAACATTGTTAAAATGTCTATACTGCCTAGAGCAATCTATACTTTCAATGCCATCCCGGTCCAAATTCCACTGGTATTTTTCAAAGAGCTGGAGCAAACAATCCTATATCCATTGCTTTGGAAATATCTTCCCAGTGTAGGTTTCATGGGTAAAGGCACAGGTTAGAACAATCTATTTGATAAGCTTCTGCATGCGCATGTGTGTGCATCAGTATGCATGTGACTGTACGCATGTTTCTATGTCTCCAACTTCTTCACAGTGATTGTACACATTAACTCATGTAGCTTTCTCTTCAGTTCACTTAGAGGCTGGACTTCCAGTCCCAGGGCTTGAAGATCCCAAGATGGACATATATACAGAAGGAAGGATATGTGCTTCTGTGTGGAAGAGTCCAGAAAGCTTTGGCCTATACAATCGAATCAGTGCATTTCCCACACTCCCCCTACATCCCCCACGACCATTTGGTGACATCTATCTCCATTTTCTCAGGGTTATCTCTTTCCCACTGAAAAAGCATAATTTTCTTAGAAACAGAAACAAAATGCTTCCTTCAAGGTAGAGTGTGAAACAGTAAGTACACTCTGGTCCCAACTCTCTCTGAAGAAGTCACATGTTGAGGGAAAGTCTGAGAGGACAGATACCTAGTTTTGTTTCCTGCTTACTCCTGCATCTATATCGCCTTATTTTGTTAATGTGTAGTGGGTGTTTACTGTCTTCCAGGCACTGTTGTCCATTCCTTATCAGCATTCCAGCCTTCCCTCTCTTGATCTTTAGACCTGCATAACTGGAACTTTTTCACAGGGAGCAAGATGGATGTTAGTGCCCACCCACACCATGGGATAATGAAGTTATGACCTCAGATGGACTCCATCCCAAACAGGTCTAGTCCAAGCTTGACCCTGACTCCTGGAATCCCAGCATCAGAATGGGAAATGACACAACTGAGTTGGGACAAGTTGCAAAGTCGGGAAACTGAGGCAACTTGTAGCCCAAACATTTGTTCTCTTGTATAGAGCTAACAGAGTGTTGCCTTTTCCTGATGAGATCTCTCTCAGTAGAGAGTGAAGGACAAGGCAACCGTCGTGTGGTTTCACTCTTGGTTCTTCTCGTGGGCCTAAGCTAGAGGTTTTCCTTTCCCCATTTACCCCCCCCTCCTTTTTTTAAATTCAAAGTGGTAGGTTTCGGAACTGCGTAGCTGCCTGCTTATTGCTAGGAGGGTGGTTTTTCCCATGTAGTCCATGAAAGGGTCCATCTGAGATGATGTGAAGTTTCTGCTACATGTAACGACTCCTCTCCCAGTTAAGGGGGCCTGCCTGTGCCTGGCTTCCTCTTGCTGTTCAGGACTCAGCTTACGTATCACTTCCTGAGAAAGAGCTTCACTGAGAACCCCATGTATAATAATCTCTGTTCCAGTCATTTTCTACTCTACTTATGTATTTATTCTCTTCAAAGCACAATTCCTCATATGCAATTAATCTGCTTATTAATTTCTTTGGCTACCAACTGCCAGTTTTCCCAAATTAGAATGAAAACTCCAGGGACCCTGCCTGTCATGTTCCCTGTGCTGTGTCTCCAGCAACACATAAATCATTAGTAAAATATTACTTAAATGAAGAAACTGTTATCTATTTGACACACTGGAGCAGATAGACATTTAAAGGTGAGTGGCAGGAATAATTGGTGACAAAATTAGATATCAGAGGATTCAAAAAATTTTAAGTCTCTGCTGCAAACCTAACAACAACACTTTTCAAACTTGGATGACTACCGGAATCAAATGAAGAAGTTACTCACAGGGCAAACACTTCCCATCTCACCTCCTTGGTGTCAATTTGGCGGAGCTAGAGTGGGCCTGGAATCCAGAGGTTTAGTGAGCAGTCCCTGGTGATTTTGATGAACAGGTCCACGGACCACAATTGGAAAAATCCTGACCTAAATAGTTCACAGTTGTGTATCATTCATTCGCTGTCTACCATGCAGAATTAGGTGATTTCTGGATTGTCACAATTCATATAATTACTCAAAAGTGCACTGGTATTTCTTTCCCACCTAAGGACACAGATTGCTTTCCCAGATGGGATCACACTTAACACTCCACAACATTCCTGGGTGGTCAGGAGGGTTGGGTGTTGTTATCCTACTGTATAGATGAGACAGTATATTAAACATGAATTTTTATTTATATTCTTTGACGTCTGAGACCTTGTTGCCACTGGAAGGACTGTCCCTCCTAGGGCTAACTGATTGCTCTCAATAGTAAACAATGGGACCATGGGCCAACCAATGATCAAGATCCCCCCCCAACACCCACCTCCTCTGCTGGGCTCTCAAACTCATCACCAATATCCCCCTGCCCTAATCACCACATGGCCAGGTACCGGATGATGAGGGACAAAACGTCATGTCCCAGAACCCACTGAAATAATTCAAAACAACTAATCCCATGCTTACCCTGCCTTGCCTCTTCCTTCTTAGAGAAACCACAGTGAAAATTCTTGCCCTTCATTTCTTTTTCTCTCTCTGCCCCCGAGGAAACCTGGTGCTTCCCCATGGGGTTGGTCTCTGTGAGGCATGGCATGACCCTTCCTCTTAAGAAAGGTGAATTACAAACTATATTGCCATTGGCAATCATCTCTTTTTTAAAAAATGTTTTTAAGATTTTATTTATTTATTTGACAGACAGAGATCACAAGTAGGCAGAGTGGCAGGCAGAGAGGTGGGTGGGGGGAAGCAGGCTCGGCGCCGAGCAGAGAGCCCAATATGGGGCTCAATCCCAGGACCCTGGGATCATGACCTGAGCCAAAGGCAGAGGCTTTAACCCACTGAGCCACCAAGGAGCCCCACATTTTATTTATTTTTAAATAATTGTTATTGTGTTATGTTAGTCACTATAAAATACATCATCAGCTTTTGACGCAGTGTTCCAAGATGCGTTTTTATGTACAACATCCAGTGCTCCATGCATTGCATGCCTTCCTCAATACCCCCCACCAGGCTCACACATTCCCCCCACCCCCACCCCTCTAAAACCCTCAGTTTGTTTCTCGGAGTCCACAGTCTCTCATGGTTCATCTCCCCCTCCAATTTCCCTCCCCCTACCCCTTCACTTTTCCTCTCCTTCTCCTAATGTCCTCCATGTTATTCCTTATGTTCCACAAATAAGTGAGACCATATGATAACTGACTTTCTCTGCTTGACGAGATGCCCTTCAACAGACAAATGGAAAAAGAAGATGTGGTCCATATATACAATGGACGATTACGCAGCCATCCGAAAGGATGAATACCCAACTTTTGCATCAATATGGATGGGACTGGAGGAGATTATGCTGAATGAAGTGAAACCAATGTTTTAAAGAAAACGGGTGGAAGGGTAGTGACTTAAATTAACCCGTTTCGATGATGACACCCTGATCTCTTCATTCTTGCTTCAGTAACATGTCTGGCAAACTCAACATCGCACTTGCTTTTTATTTATCATTCCCTGTTCCTGGGGCACAGAATCCACATCCATCTCTGATGTTATACCAAGAATATGTATATGAGGATAAGAAAGCACATGAAGGATGCCCACTCTCACCACTCTTGTTCAACATAGTACTAGAAGTCCTAGCAACAGCAATCGGACAACAAAGAGAAATAAAAGGTATTCAAATTGGCAATGAAGAAGTCAAACTCTCTCTCTTCGCAGATGACAGGATATGTTATATGGAAAACCCAAAAGACTCCAGCCCCAAACCACTAGAACTCATACAGCAATTCAGTAATGTGGCAGGATACAAAATCAATGTACAGAAATCAGTTGCTTTCTTATACACGAACAATGAAAATACAGAAAAAGGACATCAGAGAATCGATTCCATTTATGATAGCACCAAGAACCAGAAGATACCTGGGAATACACCTAACCAAAGAGGCAAAGGATCTGTACTTGAGGAACTACCAAACACTCATGAAAGAAAGTGAAGAAGACCCAAAAAGATGGAAGAGCATTCCATGCTCACGGATCAGAAGAATAAACATTGTTAAAATATCTATAGTGCCTAGAGCAATCTATACTCTCAATGCCACCCCGATCAAAATTCCACCGGTATTTTTCAAAGAGCTGGAGCAAATAATCCAGAAATTTGTATGGAACCAGAGGAGACCCTGAATTGCTAAGGAAATGTTGAAAAAGAGAAACAAAACTGGGGGCATCACATTACCTGATTTCAAGCTTTACTACAAAGCTGTGATCTCCAAGACAGCATGGTACTGGCATAAAAACAGGCACATAGATCAGTGTAACAGAGTAGAGAGCCCAGATATGGACCCTCAACTCTATGGTCAAATAATCTTCGATGAAGGAGGAAAACATATCCAGTGGAAAAAAGACAGTCTCTTCAATAAATGGTTCTGGGAAAATTGGACAGCTATATGGAGAAGAATGAAACTCGACCATTCTCTTACACTGTACAGAAAGATAAACTCGAAATGGATAAAAGACCTCAACGTGAGACAGGAATCCATCAGAATCCTAGAGGAGAACCTAAGCAGTAACCTTTTCGATACCAGCCACGGCAACTTCTTTCAAGATATGTCTCCAACGGCAAAGGAAACAAAAGTGAAAATGGACTTTTGGGACTTCCTTAAGATCAAAAGCTTCTGCACAGCAAAGGAAACAGTCAACAAAACAAAGAGGCAACCCACGGGATGGGAGAAGATATTTGAAAATGACAGTACAGACAAAAGGCTGAGATCCAGGATCTATAAAGAACTTCTCAAACTCAACACACACAAAACAGATAATCATGTCAAAAAATGGGCAGAAGACATGAACAGACACTTCCCCAATGAAGACATACAAATGTCTATCAGAGACATGAAAAAATGTTCATCATCACTAGCCATCAGGGAGATCCAAATTAAAACCGCATTGAGATACCACCTTACACCAGTTAGAATGGCCAACATTAGCAAGACAGGAAACAATGTGTGCTGGAGAGGATGTGGAGAAAGGGGAACCGTCTTACACTGTTGGTGGGAATGCAAGCTGGTGCAGCCACTTTGGAGAACAGTGTGGAGATTCCTCAGGAAATTAAAAATAGAGCTTCCCTGTTTGGTTAACCAAAGAGGTAAAGGATCTGTACTAGAGGAACTACAGAACACTCATGAAAGAAATTGAAGAAGACACAAAAAGATGGAAGACCATTCCATGCTCTTGGATTGGAAGAATAAACATTGTTAAGATGTCTATACTGCCTAGAGCAATCTATACTCTCAATGCCATTCCCATCAAAATTCCACTGGTATTTTTCAAAGAGCTGGAGCAAATAATCCAGAAATTTGTATGGAACCAGAGGAGACCCCGAATCGCTAAGGAAATGTTGAAAAAAATAAAACTGGCGGCATCACGTTACCTGATTTCAAGCTTTACTACAAAGCATGATCACCAAGACATCATGGTCCTGTCATAAAAACAGACACACAGACCTGTGGAACAGAGCAGGGGCCCAGATATGGACCCTCAACTCTACGGTCAAATAATCTTTGACAAAACAGGAAAAAATATCCAGTGGAAAAAAGACAATCTCTTCAATAAATGGTGCTGGGAAAATGGACAGCTATATGCAGAAGAATGAAACTCGACCATTCTCTTACACCGTACACAAAAATAAACTCAAAATGGAAAAAAGACCTCAATGTGAGACAGGAATCCATCAGAATCCTAGGGGAGAATACAGGCAGTAATCTCTTCAATATCAGCCACAGCAAATTCTTTGAAGATATGTCTCCAAAGGCAAAGGAAACAAAAGCGAAAATGAGCTTTTGGGACTTCCTCAAGATCAAAAGCTTCTGCACAGCAAAGGAAACAGTCAACAAAACAAAGAGGCAACCCACGGAATGGGAGAAGATATTTGCAAATGACAGTACAGACAAAAGGTTGATATCCAGGATCTATAAAGAACTCCTGAAACTCAACACACACAAAACAGACAATCATATCAATCAACGGGCAGAAGATATGAACAGACACTTCCCCAATGAAGACATACAAATGTCTATCAGAGACATGAAAAAATGTTCATCATCACTAGCCATCAGGGAGATTCAAATTAAAACCACATTGAGATACCACCTTACACCAGTTAGAATGGCCAAAATTAGCAAGACAGGAAACAACATGTGTTGGAGGGGATGTGAAGAAAGGGGAACCCTCTTACACTGTTGCTGGGAATACAAGTTGGTGCAGCCACTTTGGAGAACAGTGTGGAGATTCCTCAAGAAATTAAAAATAGAGCTTCCCTATGACCCTGCCATTGCACTACTGGGTTTTTACCCCAAAGATACAGATGTAGTGAAAAGAAGGGCCATCTCTACCCCAATGTTTATAGCAGCAATGGCCACGGTCGCCAAACTGTGGAAAGAACCAAGATGCCCTTCAACGGATGAATGAATAAGGAAGATGTGGTCCATAGACACTATGGAGTATTATGCCTCCATCAGATAGGATGAATACCCAACTTTTGTAGCAACATGGACGGGACTGGAAGAGATTATGCTGAGTGAAATAAGTCAAGCAGAGAGAGTCCATTATCATATGGTTTCACTTACTTGTGGAGCATAACAAATAACATGGAGGACATGAGGAGATGGAGAGGAGAAGGGAGTTGAGGGAAATTGGAAGGAGAGGTGAACCATGAGAGACTATGGACTCTGAAAGATAATCTGAGGGTTTTGAAGTGGTGGGGGCTGGGAGGTTGGGGGAGCCAGGTGGTGGGTATTAGGGAGCTCAGGTATTGCATGGAGCACTGGGTGTTGTGCACAAAGAAAGAATTCTGTTACACTGAAAGAAATAACTTTTCAAAAAAAAAAAAGCACATGAAGTAGAAAGGAAAGTATGAGGTTGGGAACTCACAGGAAACACAATGGAGAGTGGTCAAGATGCCCTCACTTATCTTACTCAGATAACTGAAAACTGTGCAATGAAGCTTGTTCTCATCTCCAGCTCTATTTCCAAATCCCTTCCCGCATACTCTAGTGACATGGAATGTCACATGTCATGTAAATGTGAACTCATTCCTGCTTGCTGTTATTTTTCCAAGTAGTCCTCTGGTAGTGACTCTATTGTTTTAAAGTCAAAGGCATTGCATTGGCAGAATTAAGGTGTGAAATTTGGAATGGGAAACTAACATTGGCTGAGGGCCTACTAGGCACCATATGCTGCAGGTTGTTATTTTCAGCCTTTTCCCTTCAAATCATCAAATGTTACTATGAGGTGGGCTTCATTACTTCCTTTCAGGAGATGGGACTCAGAGAAGAAAGCAAGTGCTCATAGAAGTCTAAGGTTTAAAGCAGACACAGAGGCCAACATGAATGGGCTTCCACCGGCCAATTTTGAGACAATTAAAGCATCAAAATAAATGAGAGTCAAGATGGAAACCTCTAGAGCAATCTAGGAATCAATGGGTCATGTGATATTGGTAAATACATACATACATAATTAAATAAAAGAGAAGGTAAAGCTCTACCCTATGGTCAAATGCCAAATAATAAAAGCAGCATTCAACAGTTACCACAGGGATAAGTGATTCATGAAAGAATCATAAATGCATGCTCAGTCTGTACCAAATCCCAAAGCAGTCACTGAGCCATAACAGTACTCAAGTTTGGACAATTGTAAGGGTGGGAGTGTATGAAATACTTAGGGAAAATCTGTCCAAGGTGCCTGTAGAGCTACCCAATGACCCAGCAATTGCACTACTGGGTATTTACCCCAAAGATACAGATGTAGTGAAAAGAAGGTCCATATGCACCCCAATGTTTATAGCAGCAATGTCCACAATAGCCAAACTGTGGAAGGAGCTGAGATACCCTTCCACAAACGAATGGATAAAGAAGATGTGGTGTGGTGCATAAACAATGACACTTGGAACACTGAAAGTATAAAATAAAAAAGAAGAAGAAGAAGATGTGGTCCATATATACAATGGAATATTAGTCACCAGAAAGGATGAATACCTACCATTTGCATCAACATGGATGGAACTGGAGGAGATTATGCTAAGTGAAGTAAGTCAAAGAGAAAAAGACAATTATCATATGGTTTCACTTATTTGTGGAACATAAGGAATAGCATGGAAGACATTAGGAGAAGGAAGGGAAAAAATGAAGGGGAGGAGATGAGAGGGGGTGATGAGCCATGAAAGACTATGGACTCCAGGAATCACGCTGAGGGTTTTAGAGGGGTGGGGGGGTGAGGGGAAATGGGTGAGCCCGGGGATGGGTATTAAGGAGGGCACATATTGCATGGAGCACTGGGTGTCATACACAAACAATGAATTATGGAACACTACATCAAAAACTAATGATGCACTGTATAATGACTAACATAACATAATTTTTAAAAGTATATAAAAAAAGAAAATCTTCTCAAAGATATGAAAGGTCTATATACTGAAAATATTAAAAAAAATTTTTTTTTAATTTATTCTCAGCGTAACAGTATTCATTGTTTTTGCACCACACCCAGTGCTCCATGCAATTCGTGCCCTCTCCAATACCCACCACCTGGATCCCCCAACCTCCCACCTCCCACCCCTTCAAAACCCTCAGATTGTTTTTCAGAGTCCATAGTCTCTCATCGTTCACCTTCCCTTCCAATTTCCCTCAACTCCCTTCTCCTCTCCATCTCCCCTTGTCCTCCATGCTATTTGTTATGCTCCACAAATAAGTGAAACCATATGATAATTGAATTTCTCTGCTTGACTTATTTCACTCAGCATAATCTCTTCCAGTCCCGTCCATGTTGCTACAAAAGTTGGGTGTTCATCCTTTCTGATGGAGGCATAATACTCCATAGTGTCTATGGACCACATCTTCCTTATTCATTCGTCCATTGAAGGGCATCTTGGTTCTTTCCACAGTTTGGCGACAGTGGCCATTGCTGCTATAAACATTGGGGTAGAGATGGCCCTTCTTTTCACTACATCTGTATCGTTGGGGTAAAAACCCAGTAGTGCAATGGCAGGGTCATAGGGAAGCTCTATTTTTAATTTCTTGAGGAATCTCCACACTGTTCTCCAAAGTGGCTGCACCAACTTGTATTCCCACCAACAGTGTAAGAGGGTTCCAAGAACCATAAGATACCTGGGAATGAACCTAACCAAAGAGGTAAAGGAACTGTATTCGAGGAACTACAGAACACTCATGAAAGAAATTGAAGAAGACACAAAAAGATGGAAGACCTTTCCATGCTCTTGGATCGGAAGAATAAATATTGTTAAAATGTCTATACTGCCTAGAGCAATCTATACTTTTAATGCCATTCCGATCAAAATTCCACCGGTATTTTTCAAAGAGCTAGACCAAACAATCCTAAAATTTGTATGGAATCAGAAGAGACCCCAAATCACTAAGGAAATGTTGAAAAACACAAATAAAACTGGAGGCATCACGTTACCTGATTTCAAGCTTTACTACAAAGCCGTGATCACCAAGACAGCATGGTACTGGCATAAAAACAGACACATAGACCAGTGGAACAGAGTAGGGAGCCCAGATATGGACCCTCAACTCTTTGGTCAAATAATCTTTGGCAAAACAGGAAAAAATATACAGTGGGAAAAAGACAGTCTCTTCAATAAATGGTGCTGGGAAAACTGGACAGCTATATGTAGAAGAATGAAACTCGACCATACTCTTACACTGTACACAAAGATAAAATCAAAATGGATAAAAGACCTCAACGTGAGATAGGAATCCATCAGAATCCTAGAGGAGAACATAGGCAGTAACCTCTTCGATATCAGCCACAGCAACCTCTTTCAAGATATGTCTCCAAAGGCAAAGGAAACAAAAGCGAAGATGAACTTTTGGGACTTCCTCAAGATCAAAAGCTTCTGCACAGCAAAGGAAACAGTAAAAAAAGAAAAAAAAACACAAAACAAAAAACAAACAAAACAAAACAAAACAAAAAAAAAAACAAAGAGGCAACCCATGGAATGGGAGAAGATGTTTGCAAATGACAGTACAGACAAAAGGTTGATATCCAGGATCTATAAAGAACTCCTGAAACTCAACACACACAAAACAGACAATCATATCAAAAAATGGGCAGAAGATATGAACAGACACTTCTCCAATGAAGACATAAAAATGGCTCTCAGACTCATGAAAAAATGTTCATCATCACTAACTATCAGGGAGTTTCAAATTAAGACCACATTGAGATACCACCTTACACCAGTTAGAATGGCCAAAATTAGCAAGACAGGAAACAACATGTGTTGGAGAGGATGTGGAGGAAAAAAAACATTTCTGAGAAAAAATTTATAAAGACCTACATAGATGGAGAGACCTGCCATTTTGGGGCAGGGAGGGGGCTCTAAAGATTCACTCAGTATTGTTAAGATGGAAATTCTCCCCAAACTGTTCTATACATTCAGTGCTACCCCAAATCAAAATCTTACCAGACATTCTTAAAAAATGATCAATCTGATTTTGGAATTCTTGTGGCTGTGCCAAGGGGCTAGACTAAGAAAAACAACTTTGAAAAAGAAGAACAAAGTTAGAGGAAGCACATTACCTGGTTTACAGAGTCATTGTAATAAAGTAATAAAGAGAGTGTGGTACTGGCATTAAGAGACAGAAGTAGATCAGTGGATCAGATTAGAGCACCCAGAAATAAACCTGCACATGAAAAGATGATTTTTGATTAAGGTTCACAGGTAAGTCCATGGTGTGCAACAAAGAGTCTTCAAAAATTGGTGCTGGAACAAGTGGATATTTACTTGTATCAAAATGGATTTTGATCCATGTCTTGCACTTTATACAGAAGTTAATTAAAATGGGCTCATAGGTCTAGGTATGAAACCTAAAACTATAAAACTTTTAGAAGAAAACCCTTTTGATCGTGAGTTTGGTGAAGATTTAGTGGATATGACACACCAAAAGCACCATCTGTGAGTGAACAAACTGGTAAAATGGACCCCTCCAAAATTAAAAACTTCTGCACTTTCCAAGATAATGTTGTGATAATGAAATGAAAAGCTGTGGGCTGAGAGAAAATATTTGTTAATCATATATGGATAGAGGGCTTCTATCCAGAATAAAGAAAAATCCATCTAAGATCAGTAAGAAGTGATCAATGCCAGAAAGACGGCAGAGTAGGAAGCGACAGATCTCCATCCTCCACAGAGACAACGATTTAATAAACATACATGGTCAAAGAAGACTTAGTGGGAACTCCAGAAACCCATTAGTAAGTCACATTAACCCCAGGAAAGCTCAAAGTTAAGAACAGTCACGTTGAGGTGGAGGAAAAAGTGGGTGGGAGAATGTGTTAAATCAAAGACAAGAGGCTTTCCTTCAAGCCAGCATAGGTTGACATAAGTGAGAAGAAAAGCCCACCTCCTGGCTTCTCTGTTAGGAAGTAAAGAGAAGAGAAGAACATGCTTTCAATCTTCAGACATTTGGGGTAACTGCACAAGGGACTTGTTGGTATCTCACCTGAACTGAAGTTTTGGTGGGGGTACTGGCATACTCTGGATGCCCAGAGGCCCCTGAGAAGAGAAATTAACTCAGCTGCACTAGAAAACTGGCAGTGCCACAGACAGAGGCCAGTACAGCTCTCCACAATCAGAAGAAAGTATGCAGCTGTGGAGACATTACAAGTAATGTAACAGAAATTTTTTAAAAAAGGAGTGCCAAAGGAGATGATTATGAACAATTATAAACAAATTGGATAATCTGGAAGAGATGAATAAATACCTAGAAACATACAACCCACCTTGACTGAGTCATGAGGAAACAAAAGATCTGAGCAGACTTAGAACTAGTGAAGATCAGCAGCAGTAATCAAAAGCCCTCAAAAATAAAAAACCCAGAATCAGATGGCTTTGCTAGAGAATTGTACCAATCATTTACAGGAGAATTTACATCAGTCCTTCTAAAACTCTTCCCAAAAATTGAAGAAGAAAGGACAGTACAAAACTCATTTTTATGAGTTGGCATTATCCTGATACCCAAATTAGACAGAAATTCTACAAGAAAAGAAAACTAGACACCAATATACCTGAGGAATATTGGTGGAATAATCCTCAGCAAAATATTAGCAAACTCAATTCAACAACACGTTAAAAGGATTATACTTTGTGACAAAGAGGGATTTATCCCTGGAATGCAACGATAGTTTAAAGTAAGAAAACCAATCAATGTGATACACCATATTAAGAGAATGAGGGACCAGAGTCATGATCTTCTTGATGCAGAAAAAGCATTTTCAAATTTCAACACTCTTTCATGTTGAAAAACACTCCACCCTAAAATTAGGAGTTGAAGGAATTATTTAAACGTAACCGAGGCCATCTATGAAATGACCACAGCTACATTATTCTCAATAGTGAAAAAATAAAAGTGTTCCTTCTAAGAGAAAGAACAACAAAAGGATACCCTCTTTCGCTACTTCTTTTCAGCAGAGGACTGGAAGTCCTAGCCCAAGCAATTAGGAAAGTAAATGAAATAAAAGACATCCAATTTGGAAAGGAGGAAGTGAAATGATCTCTGCTCACAGATGACATTATCTTGTATGTAGAAAACCATAAACATTCCATAACTACCAAACACGTTCAGCTAAGTTGTCTGGTATAAAACCAACACTCACTTGTGTTTCTATGTACTACCAGTGAACAATCCAAAATGTAAGCTAAGAAATACATCATCAAAAAGAATAATATACTTAGAGTTAAACTTAACCAAGTAAGCAAAAGACTTGTACAGTGAAAACTATGAAGCCATGCTGAAAGAACTTAAAGAAGACATAAACAAATGAAAAGACATCCCATGTTCATGGATTGGAAGACATGAATTGTTGACATGTCCTTACTTCCCAAAGTGATCTACAGATTCAGTGCAATCCTTATCAAAAGCCCTATGGCCATACTCTTTTGATTACTGCAGCTTTGTAGTATACCTTCAAAACTGGGATCGTGATACTCCAAATTTGTTCTTCTCTTTCAAGGTTGCCTTGGTTAATTGGGGTCTTTTGTGGTTCCACACAAATTTTAGGATTGTTTGCTCTAGTTCTGTTTAAAAAAAATGTTTTTGAGGATTTGGTAAGAATTTCATTAAATCTCTAGATTGCTTTGGGTAGTATGGACATTTTAACAGCATTAATTCTTCCAAACTATGTGCATGAAAAGATAAGCAACATTACTAATTATCATGGAGATGCAAATTAAAACCAGAATAAGATATCCACCTTATACTTGTCAGAATGGCTAAAATCATTGTGTATGGTTTAAGAGAATGGTCGAGTTTCATTCTTCTATACATAGCTATCCAATTTTCCCAGCATCAGCTATTGAAGAGACTGTCTTTCTTCCACTGGATATTTTTTCCTGCTTTGTCAAAGATTCCTTGACTATAAAGTTGTGGGTCCATATCTGGACTCTCTACTCTGTTCCATTGGTCTATGTGTCAGTTTTTGTACCAGTACCATGCTGTGCGGGTGATCACAGCTTTGTACACAAAGACAAACTCAAAATGGATAAAAGACCTCAACGTGAGGCAGGAATCAGGAATCTATCAAAATCCTAGAGGAGAACATAGGCAGTAACCTCTTTGACATCAGCCACAGGAACTTCTTTCAAGACAGGTCTCTAAAGGCAAAGGAAACAAAAGTGAAAATGAACTTTTGGGACTTCGTCAAAATAAAAAGCTTCTGCACCGCAAAGGAAACAGTCAACAAAATAAAGAGGCAACCCATGGAATGGGAGAAGATACTCACAAATGGCACTGCAGACAAAGGACTGATATCCAAGATCTATAAGGAACTCCCCAAACTCAACACCCAAAAAACAGATAATCACATCAAAAAATGGACAGAAGACATGAACAGACATTTCTCCAAAGAAGACATACAGATGGCTAACAGACACATGAAAAAGTGTTCATCATCATTAGCCATCCAGGAAATTCAAATCAAAACCACATTGAAAAAAGTTGTTTCAAGATATGTCTCCAAAGGCAAAGGAAACAAAAGCGAAAATGAGCTTTTGGGACTTCCTCAAGATCAAAAGCTTCTGCACAGCAAAGGAAACAGTCAACAAAACAAAGAGGCAACCCACGGGATGGGAGAAGATATTTGAAAATGACAGTACAGACAAAAGGCTGAGATCCAGGATCTATAAAGAACTTCTCAAACTCAACACACACAAAACAGATAATCATGTCAAAAAATGGGCAGAAGACATGAACAGACACTTCCCCAATGAAGACATACAAATGTCTATCAGACACATGAAAAAACGTTCATCATCACTAGCCATCAGGGAGATTCAAATTAAAACCACATTGAGATACCACCTTACACCAGTTAGAATGGCCAACATTAGCAAGACAGGAAACAATGTGTGTTGGAGAGGATGTGGAGAAAGGGGAACCGTCTTACACTGTTGGTGGGAATGCAGGTTGGTGCAGCCACTTTGGCAAGCAGTGTGGAGATTCCTTAAGAAATTAAAAATAGAGCTACCCCAGGGCCCTGCAATTGCACTACTGGGTACTTACCCCAAAGATACAGATGCAGTGAAAAGAAGGGCCATCTCTATCCCAATGTTCATAGCAGCAATGGCCACAATAGCCAAACTGTGGAAAGCGCCAAAATGTCCTTCAACAGACGAATGGAGAAAGAAGATATGGTCCATATGTACAATGGAGTATTATGCCTCCATCAGAAAGGATGAATACCCAATTTTTGTATCAACATGGACAGGACTGGAGGAGATTATGCTGAGTGAAATAAGTCAAGCAGAGAAAGTAAATTATCATATGGTTCACTTACTTGTGGAGCATATGGAATAACGTGGAGGACATTAGGAGAAGGAAAGGAAAAGTGAATTGGGAGAAATCGGAGGGGGAGACGAACCATGAGAGACTGTGGACACTGAGAAACAAACTATGGAAGGGAGAGGGTGGGGAGAAAGGTGAGCCTGGTGGTGGGTATTAAGGAGGGCATGTATTGCATGGAGCACTGGGTGTGGTGCATAAACAATGAATCTTGGAACACTGAAAAAATAAAATAAAAATTAAAAGAAAAAGAATGGCTAAAATAAAAAAAAAACACAAGAAACAACAGGTGTTGTTGGGGATGTGGAGAAAAAGGAACCCTTGTGCACTGTTGGTGGGAATGCAAACTGGTACATCCACTGTGGAAAACAGTATGGATGTGTCTCAAAAAATTAAAAATAGAATTACTATGTCATCCAGTAATTCAAATACTGGGTGTTTATCCAGAGAATACAAAAACAGGAACTGGAAAAGATATGTGTACCCCTGTGTTTATTGCAGCATTATTTACAGTAGCCAAGCTTTAGAAGCAACCCAGGTGTCCATTGATAGATGAATGGATAAAGAAGAAGTGATACACACACACACACACATGTGCACATACACGCAATGGAATATTATTCAGCCTTGAAAAAGAATGAGATCTTGCCATTCCAACAACATGGATGGCCCGAGAAGGTATAGTGCTAAGTGAAATAAGTCATTCAGAGAAAGACAAATCACATATGATTTCACTCATAGGTGGAATTTAAGAAGCAGAACAAAGGAACAAACAAAGAAAAAGGAGACAGGAAAAAACAAACAAACAAACAAACAGACCCTAGATACAGAGAACAAACAGATGGTTGCCCGAGGCGAGCTGGGAGGGGGGATGGGTGAACTAGGTCATGGGGATTAGGATTACATTTACCTTGATGAGCACTGAGAAATGTATGGAATTGGTAAATCATTACATTGTGCATCTTAGACTACCATGACACTGTAGCACAATCATATGTCAGGTTTTAAAATGGCATTTTATTTTTGCAGAAATAGAAAGAAACCATCCTAAAATTTATATGGCATTTCAAAAGACCCCCAATAGTTTAAACAGTCTTGAAACAGTTGTACAAAGCTGGAGGGCTCACATTTCCTGATTACATAGAATCTGACAAAGGCACAGTAATCAAAATAGAATGGTAACAGCATGAAGACAAACATATAAACCAATAGAACAGAATAGATAACCCAGAAACAAACCCTCATGTGTTTGATGAAATGATTGCTGACAAGTTTACTATGGCTACACAATGTAGAAAGGGTTGTCTCTTCAGTGCATGGTGTGGAGCAAACTGGGTGTCCACATACAAAAGACTGAAGTTGGGCCTGTACCTTCCTTTCACCATACACAAAAATTAACTTAAAATGGGTTAAAGACTGAAATCTAAGATTTGAAATTATAAAAATCCTAGAAGAAAACATAGGGGAGAATCTTCATGACATTTGGTTTGGCAATGATTTCTTGAATATGATGCCAAAATCATCGGAAACAAAAGCAAAAGTTGTCAAATATAACTACATCAAAATTAAAAGCTTTTGCACAGCAAAGGAAACAATCAAGGGATTGATGAGGCAAGCTATGGAAATGGGAGAAAATATTGGCAAACCATATACAAGAGGCTAATATCCATAAAGCTGTCCTACATGTGAACAGCAACAACAGTGAAAACTTAAATGGTCCAATTAAAGCATGGGCAAAGTATTTGTACAGACATTACCCTTATGCAGATGTACAAATGGATAAGAAGCATATGAAAATATGTGTAGCATCTCTGACCACGAGGGAAATGCAAATCAAAACTGAATGTGATATCACTTCACAACAGTTAGGATGGCCAATCTCACATAAAACAGAAAAGAACCAGTGTAGGCAAGGATGCAAAGAAAATGGAGCCTTTGTGCACTGTTGGTGGGAATGTAAACTGTTGCAGCTGCTATGGAAAACCACATGGAGGTGGCTCAACAAACTAAGAATAGAAGGATCATGTGATCCAGCAATTCCACTTCTGGTATATACCCAAAGGAATTGGGAGTGGGGTCTCACAGAGATATTGGCACACCCATGTTCATCATTGCATTAGTCTCAATAACAAAGAAGTGGGAGCAACCCAAATGGCCATCACAGGATGGAATGGATTAAAAAAGTGGGATATACCTACACTGTATTATTATTCAGCCTTAAAAAAAGGAAGTTCTGTCGTGTCATATGCTACAACACAGGTGGACCTTGAGGGCATTATGTTAAGTTAAATACGTCAGTCCCAAAAGGACAAATGCGTGATTCCATTGGTATGATGCTTCTAAAGTTGTCAAACTCTTAGACACAGGAAGTAGAATGGCAGTTGCCAGGGGGTTAGGGAGGGAGAAAAGACAAGTTTTTCAACGGACATAGAGTTGCAGTCTTGCAAGATGAAAAATTTAAGAGGCCTGTTGCACAACAAGATTCATATGGTCAACAGTATTGTACTGTACAGTTAAAATGAAAAGACAGTAAATTTTAAGTTATGTTTTTATACCACAATTTAACAAATGTCTACAAGAAAGAGACCATTCAATAATTAAATGGACAAGAGATTTGAGTACACTCCATCAAAGAAGATATATGAATAACAAGCTCATGAAAATATATGCAACATTGTTAGTCATTAGGGAAATAATAAGTTAAAACTGCAATGAGATACCGTTACAACCTCTTGTAAATGGCTACAGTAAAAAAAGCCTGACCATAGGAAACATCAGCAAAGTTGTGGAGGACAGACCTCTCATATGCTGCTTGTAGAATGAAAAATGGTAGAGCCACTTTGGAGAAACTGTTTGGAAGTTTCTTACGATGTTAGTCTTGCATCTACCATATTATCAAGCCATTGCACTTCTAGCATTTATCCTCGAGAAAGAAAACATATGTCCATGTAAAGACCCACACACGAATCCTAGCAGTGTTTTATCTAGGAGCTTTATTTATTTATTTATTTATTTATTTATTTTTTACCAGAGCCCCAAATGGGACACCACGAAATATCTATCAAAAAGTGAATGGATACAACAATTTGTGGTATATTCGTATACTCGAATACGACTGAGCTATAAAAATGAAGGAACTACTGACACATACAATAATACAGACAAATCTAAAAACAAATAGGCTGAAGGAGAGAAGGAAGACCTCCCCTAATAAAATAATACTACCTTTGTGGTTCCATTGATTCCATTTGAACAGAATTCTAGGTAATAGAGAATAATCTACAGCAGCAGCAGATCAGTGGTTGCTTGGGGACAGAGCAAGGTGTGAGGTGGGGTGGAGGAGTAAGGCGAGGAAGCCTAACAGTACAGAACTGAAAATGTTATACCCTGGGAAAATAATCATAATGCTCTTTAAGACTGCCTGGTTGTTTTAGGGAATGTGGCTGAGTATTACCACAGCACAGAAAGTTCTATGGTACTTACTATTTTAGAAATTATTGAATTCTTCTGACAATTTCTAAGTTGTGGAGTTATGCTTAGAAAATATATTGTAAATCCTAAGGAGTGATTGTGGAAGCAGCTGAAAACTCAGCAGCATTCCTGTTCTGGGGCTATTGAACACAATGGTCCAGTAGGAGCAGGGTCCCATGATCTCCAGGGGCAAGGCATAGGTTAAGAGAAAATATATTGCAAACCCTAAGGAGTGATTATAGAAGCAGCTGAAAACTCAGCAGCATTGCTGTTCTGGGGCTATTGAACACAACGGTCCGGTTGGAGCAGGATCCCATGATCTGCAAGGGCAGGGCATAAAGTTAGGAGCTATGAAAGAAAGTAACCCTCAGTCTCCCGTTTCTGCACCTGGCGATTCTAGCCTAAACATCCCGCTCCTCCCTTGTCCCATGACTGACGCCCTGTGTGCCTATGCGCAGGAGGAAATGCAAGCCTGCTCCAAGATATTTGCCATCCCTTTGTACTCCTTTCCCACACTTGAAGGCATCTGTCCTTGCTTTTGTGATAAAACAAAATAAAAGCTATGTGCAGGATTCAGCTGCTGCTGCTCTGCCTTGCAGAGGCAGCCCTGCATGGCTGCTCAGATTGGTGTCTAAGAACTTTATTTCAGTGTGCCATGACACTAAATAACACTTGAAAATTTTCCGGATTTAAAAAATTGATTGTAAAATGGATAAAATGTGGCTGCCATGCTAAAATCTCAATTCGCCAGGAAAAACTTCTAACCAACTGCATGGATCTACATCCATCTGAGAGAAACATGGGAATCTCTGAATAATATTTATAAAGTGAGACTAATTCAGGTATATTTATTCCAAATGCATACTGAAGATCAAGTTCCTTCTTCAAGTGGGACAATTCATTGCTTTCATCAAAAGATGGTGCCTCTAAGGTGGGGCTCAAGGGCAACTACATAGCCTGTAGCTGCTGGTGGGATGACATTCCACCTGCTAAACCTCTTCTTCCATGATGAGATCAAAGTAGCTTCTCTACTTTTAGGCTAGTGTGTGAACCTCACAGGAGCTATTCCACAACATGCTTTTTTCAGATCTATGAACTCACTTGAGCTGGGCATCATATCCCAATAAACATGTGAGGTGTTGCTGTCTCCTGAGGACTGCTGCCCTTGAATCTGGAGTAGAAACCTCAGCAGCCGTCAGGACACAGAACCTCAGGACCTGCCTCCTCCAGGCTCTTCATATGATCTTGGCCACCGACACAAAGTGCTGCACTGGGAGTGACATATCTAGCAATCATCATGCTTTATGGATGTAACTCCGTGCTGGGAGCCATGTGAAGCACTGGGCTAGTGACAATGACACTGATACAGCATAACGGCAATGTTATAATGGACTTCTCACAGGGCCTTTTTCTTCTCCTTGGCCTATCTCCTAACAACAAAGGTGAAGAGGAATAAGAAGTGGCCTAAATTCATACAGGCATTCATAATCCTGCAATAACCACAGGTCTATGGGCTTACTCACATGTATCACTGACCGTTCTCAGCCATCCTGTGGGTGAAGCATTCTCATCCCCGTTTCGTGGAAGGAGAAGCTGAGGTTCAGAAGGAGTCAGTCACCACTGCCTTTTAAAAGAAAATAGCTCCAGGACACCCCTGGAAGAGGACACCGCACTCACGAGAGCCCGGTGAGACCCCAAAAGACCATCCATCTTTCTAAGAGATGGCTGCAACTTGGAGTCTCAAAGCAGGAAAGAGGTGAGTGGACTTGGGATCCCTTTGTCTCCCCACAGCTCAGGTTAATTCAGCCACCACAGTAAGAGACACACTTTCTGATGAGACCCAAATAACTGAAGGCAAGACCTGCTCTTCTCCCCGGTCATGTCTCTCTGTAAGTCTTGATAAAAAGCCATCATGTTCACCATCATAACATTAGCTTCCTATGGCAACTGTGACGCCCTGGCTTGTCCTCTGTATCAGAAGTACTTTGGCATTGCTCTAGGTCCCTAACCTTTTGCCAGAAAAAAACAAAACAAAACAAAACAAAAAACATCTTGGCTCTTCAGACCACTGACTGAGAAAGCATACTAGAGGCACTCGATTTGGACCCAGGCGATTGGCAGAACTCCGCTCAGTGTTTTGAAACATATCCCCATTGTCAAGGATTTTGTGTGCTTTAAAAAGAGACAGTATGCTATGCTAAATGAAATATGTCAAAGACAAATACCATATGATTTTACTTATATGTGGCATCTAAAACAGAAACAAAAACAAAAATAACAAACCCTGAACTTGCAGATACAAAGAACAGATTAGTAGTTAACAGAAGCAGTGAGGGGTGTGTGTGCGGGGTGGGGCAAGGGTAGAAGGAATTGGATGAAGATGGTCAAAAACTGCAAATTCCCAGCTATGAAATAAAGAAGGCTGGTGCTGTAATGTATAGCATAGTGACTATACAGTTTATAATGCTGTGTGGTATATTTGAAAGTTGTTAAGAGAATAAATCCTAAAAGTTCTCATTGCAAGGAAAAACATTTTTTGTAACTATATGAGGTGATGAATGTTAACTTATTGTGATGATCATTTTGTAGTGTATATGCATGTCAAGTCACTATGCTGCACGCCTCAAACCTATACAGTGTGGTATGTCAATCATATCTCAATAATATTTGGAAAAAAGAAACAAAAGAAACACTATGAGAGTATTACCAGTACACAGAGACCCAGCAAGGTAATCTACAGTTCTTGCCCTCTGGCAATGAACCTGTACTTCCTAAGGAGTTACACCAGGAGGTTCATTGTGTCTTGTCTCTTCTCTGACCTTAAAGTTGATTGCTGGGTCTGAGTGCTCTCAGCCTGATCCATCTGGTATAAAATTTCTGTCTGCTTTTCATCTCATGTTTTGTGCAGTCCAAAGATAGTTGCCAGAACTGCATTTCATTAAAGGTTGCAAAAGGGCGCTATTCTAATTCTGTAAATACTTCTTTGTTTATTAGCTGGAATTCATATACACAAGAAACTTCCTTTCATCAGCTATTCGATTACACTGAGTGTGGTATGCACTGGAAGGGTAAGATGACTGCTTAATTTTCTGGCAACATTTCTACTTTTCAAAATAATGAGTGGTTTCTCTAGGAGCCTCCAAAGATGAGCAGTGAGCTCATTTTGCTTTGTTATTTTGTTTTGTTTTGCTTTGCTTTTAGACTGCCACCTGGAGTTCATAGATACATGTATGTGTGATGTGTTTTGATCCACTGTAGTCATTATTTATTTGATGTTCAAATTGTTCTACATCTGACCAGTGGGAGCCTCTTTAGGTTGGTCTCTGAATGTTGTTTTTTTTTCCCCTTTAAAGATTTTACTTATTTATTTATGACAGAGAACGGGAGAGAGAGAAAGAGAGAGAGAGAGAGAGAGAAAGAGGGAGGGAGAGGGAGCGAGCGAGCGAGAGAGAGCCAACAAGGGGAGAAGCAGAGTGCGAAGGAGAAAGAATCTGAAGCAGACGCCACGCTAGGCATGGAGCCTGATGAGGGACTCTATCTCACCACTGTGAGATCATGACCTGAACCGAAACCAAGAGTCAGAAGCTTGACCCAACTGAGCCACCCAGGTGCCCCCGGCCTCTGAATGTTTTTGACATGCTTCCAGGAATGAGAGTTTGGTCCAGACTATCCTGTAACAAATTCTACGCCAGACCAGGAACCCACTCTTTCCACAAGGAATGCTGGCTTCCTTTTAGTGGGAAGTGATTTTTAGAGGGATCAATTTGGGTACTGGAATTGCTCAGTACTACTGGATTAATCACTGTCTCTTGCCTTCTCAGTTCGTGGAGCCAGTAAATATGTATTCTATTTTTCAGAAAATATACATCATCAGCTTCCATCCTTGCTATTCCTCCAACCCCGGTGTAACTGAATTTTGGATGTGTTTTAAAATTAATATATTTAAATATAAATAGCCATGCATGGCTAGTAGACACCCTATTGGAATGCAGCAGCTCTACACACATTTCTGCACATTTCTCTTTTCACTTAACAATGAATCCTAGAGAACCCTCCACAGCAGTGAAGAGAGGGAGTCCCTATTGCTTTTATTGCCTTTACTAGTGACCTATTATTCTCTAGCATGGAAGTACAATAGATTGTTCAACTACCTACCTATTGGTGGACACTAGTCTTGTTTCTGGTCTTCTGCTACTAGGAATTGTTCCACGTGGAATGGCTGTATGCTTATGCCTTTTTGTCAAGTTTCCTTTGGTTCTTTTGGATAGATTCTCGGATGAGAGACTGCCGGTTCCAAGAGTAAATACTTAAGTAAGTTTACTAGATGACATCCAATCCCATGCTCAGGTGTTGTTCTATCAAACTAGCCTCTGTGTGATGGTGGGGAATACAGGGAGATCGGTACATTCCAGGAGCATAGAATCATTGCTGCACTTCATCTGCTGTGACTTGTGTTCACTTTTTTTTTTTTTATTTTCAGAAGTGAATGCTGTGTGGAGTTCCATGATAGTGGATAAGGCATTCTCTGCATCCAGGGATGGTAATTTGGGCAGTAGCTATGTGTGTGGGAAAGTCGAACCCACACCCAGAGTATTCCAATAAAAGCACATTCCATTGAGAACGACATGCTGCCTCTTCCATGACAGAAGTGATCCAGTGGGGTCATCCTGCCATCAGGTAGCTAGCTGTTCTCCCCGAGGGAATGATGCCATATCCAGGGACTCATTGTTGGTTTCAGATGCTGGCAGATTGGGCACTCAACAGGGACTCTAGCCAGGTTGGCCTTGGTGAGTGGAAGTCACTGGCTGCCGGCAATGGCTTGTCTGGAAGTTCAAGGACATGCGAGGAACGTAATTAGAAATTTGGTAGCAAGAATGTCTGTGGAAGAGATGGGGGGGTGGGGTAGACTCTAAATGGGTGAAAAACATGCAGATATTTTTGTTCCATGTGAATGCAAAGGGTCACAAGGGGTGACGTCATCGGAGGAGGAAATTTTACTTAAGACAGGGAAAGGATGGCTCCTTATCTGGATATCAGTCAGTTTCTTTTCCAGTCCCTGCTGTCATTGCCTGATGGGCTCATGGAAAACATGGGTGTCAGGGTGGCAGGGAAGGAGGTTATGCTTGACTCAGGTAAATGGAGGAGATCAAACAGCCAGCTAGCTAGGGGCAGGTTGATTAGCGAGGGTCACTTCCATCATGGAAGGGGCAGTATTACGTTCCAGTATGTTGTTACTGGAATACTCTGGATATGGATTCCCCTTCCCTGCATGCAATGCTTCTGGCAAAACTACCATCCTTGGACTTGCAGAGTACCTTATCTGCCTGCCATAGTATTCCATGTAGCATTGCTTCTGACCGAGAAACTCACTTCACAGCACATGAAGTGGGGCAATGGGCCTGTGATCATGAAATTCACTGGTTTTACCATTTCTCCACCATCATGCAGCAGCTGGTTTGATAGAATGGTGGAATGCCTTTTTGACAACTCATTTCAGTGCCAGCTAGGTGGCAATACATTGCAGGCATGAGGCAAGGTGCTTTGGGAATCTGTTTGTGTTCTACATCAGCATCTCATAAACATCCTCCCATGGCTAGGATTCATGGGTCTAGGGATCATGGGATGGAAATGGGTGTGACACCACCTACTATTATCTCTAGCAATCCAGAAGCAAAATTTTTGCTTTCTGTTCCTGCCACCCTATGTTCTGCTGGTCAAGAGGTCTTTGTTCCATCCAAATGGAGCAATGCTTCCACCAAGAGACACACAGTGATTCCACTGAACTGAAAGTTAAGACCACCATCCAGTCACTATGGGCTCCTCGTGCCTCTTAATCAACAGGCAAAGAAGGGATTTACTATACAGGATAGGGTGATTGATTCCAATTAAAGGGGGGGGATTTTATCCCTCTTAATTTTACCACCTCCACAATGGTGGTAAAGAAGCGGTGTTTGGAATACAGGCGCTCACTTAGGGTGTCTCTTAGTAGTGTCACGCCCTGTTGATTCAAGTCAATGGAAAGCAAAAGCAGCACAATTCAGGAATGACTAGTAACGACTCAGATCCTTTAGGAGTGAAGGACTGGGTTCCCCACCTGGTAAAGAACTAGGAGAGTTGAAGGCAAAGGGAATACAAAATGGTTAGTGGAAGATTGTACTTAAAAATACTGACTACAATTTGCAACGACGTGGATGGAACTAGAATTATGCTGAGCGAAAGTCAATCAGAAAAAGACAATTATCATATGATCTCCCTGATATGAGGAATTTGAGAGGCAAAGTGGGGGGTTGGGGTAGGGAAGGAAAACATGAAACAAGATGGGATCTGGAGGGAGACAAACCATAAGAGACTCTTACTCTCACAAAACAAACTGAGGGTTGCCAAGGGAAGGCGGGTATGGAGAGGGTGGCTCGGTTATGGACATTGGGGACAGTATGTGCTATGGTGAGTGCTGTGAAGTGTGTAAGCCTGACGATTCACAGACCTTACCCCTGGGGCAAATAATACATTATATGCTAATAAAAAAAAATACTGGCTACAACCACATGACCAGATACAACTCTAATTATTGTGAAGATTTCTTCCTAATTTTGTTGAATATGTGTGTAAATGCGTGTTTATTATGCATAATATATGCATCATATTTGTTTTCTTTCCTCTCTTATTCTCTTATCATGTAACAGTAAGCGTATTAGCTTTGCATCATAGTATTTAAGTATTAAGATTACCCTCTGTCTACTTGTGATCTCTCTCTGTCAAATCAATAAATAAAATCT